>NC_043008.1:9374376-9391876 GCF_006345805.1 Octopus sinensis
GGTATTATTCCCTAGGTTTCCAAGGATTTCTTTTTATCACACTTTATTTAAGGGATTCCTTTCATTTCCGTATGAATATATATATAAATAAAAATCATTAGAAAAATCAGTTTATTAGACGAAGTCCAATAAATGCCATCAAATAAATGGAGCATGTTTTTTTATGCTTATATGGATAATTTATTTAATTTAACCAGACACCTGTTTCTGTCTGTCGCAAAAGACTATATTTCAGGTATACAATTGAAGAATATTTCAACAAAACTAATACACATTATTCTATTAAGTCATTTGGAATTCATCAGTGGATAATAATTAAATGTTTTAATACTTAAAGTTAGGACCTTTAGTTTTCTTCTTCGTGATCCTTATATTCATTCCGTTTCCTTACTAATTTATTTCTTTCACTCGCCAAATCAAATTCGAAAACGAATTTAACTTAATTAGCATTCAGTGTATATGTGTGAATGTATGTGCGCGCGTGTGTGCATGTGAGTTTGTGAGTGTGTATTTGTGAGTGCGTGTGTGTATTTGTGTGTATCTCTCTCACCTTTCTCTCTGCACATGAACATGCATGTATACATACACATATGAACATGCTTGTATACATACACACATGTACATGCATGTGTACATACACACATGAACATGCATGTATACATACACACATGTACATGCATGTGTACATACACACATGTACATGCATGTGTACATACACACATGAACATGCATGTATACATACACACATGTACATGCATGTATACATTACACCATGTACATGCATGTATACATCACACATGTACATGCATGTATACATACACACATGTACATGCATGTATACATACACACATGTACATGCATGTATACATACACACATGTACATGCATGTATACATACATACACGTACATGCATGTATACATACACACATGTACATGCATGTATACATACACACATGTACATGCATGTATACATACACACATGTACATGCATGTATACATACACACATGTACATGCATGTATACATACACACATGTACATGCATGTATACATACACACATGTACATGCATGTATACATACACACATGTACATGCATGTATACATACACACATGTACATGCATGTGTACATATACGCATACATTCATACGCACAGACGGACATAGCCTACACGCCTGCTGACACACACACACACACACACACACACACACACAGAGGCACACACACACGCGAAGTCAGCACTTTACCAGGTCTTTGCGTTTAGGCATGTTCGTAAATCAACCTCAGCATCTCAATAATGTCCATTACCGAGATCCTGCATCGTTTCATTCGTGAGGTTCATCATCGCCACTTTTGCGCTCACCGCTCATTCCAACGTCTTTCTAGGTCTTCCATACAAATAACCATCATACACGAATATCTTAACGCGCACACATATGCATAGATGCATTGCCGTCCATCAATCTGTGTATTAATACGTTTTCTCCCCCGTCCTCTTCAGCAACTCTGTCTTTTCTGATCTGATCAACCAAGCGCATGCGTCCATCTGCCTGTCTACCCCTCTGTCCGTCCATTACATTTCTCAAATCAAGTTACTATCGATTCTGATATGGAAAGTAATTTTGCACGTGCACAGAATATCACACACGTCCCCGCAGAAATATTCACGCGAGCGCGTGCCTATGCGTGTGTATGTATGCATGCATGTATGTATGTATGTATGTATGTATGTATGTATGTATGTATGTATGTATGTATGTATGCATGCATGTATGTATGTATATATGTATGTATGAATGTATCTATCTATCTATCTATCTATCTATCTATCTAATATGTATGTATGTATATATATAATATATATATATATAGATATATATATATATATATATATATATATATATATATATATATATAATATATGTATATGTATATGTATCTATAATAAAGAAATAATATATATGTGTATATATGCATATATGGGTACAGGACGTCTCTTTGTATTACTTGTCCTTTTTTCTCTCGTTACTTGCGAATTTAACTCATTTGTTTTCGTATTGCATGTTGTTTACTGCTAGTGACGTTCTGTACCCATATATGCATACACAAACACACACACACATATATATATTACTTATATCATTATTTAATTGAACGCCACACATCCATTTCCATGTAAGTTTATCTGGATCTTTTCACTTTGACCGGTAAAACATATTTTTCTCTTGGCTTTCTTGAGAAAATTCTGTAGTTTGTAACATATTTGTTGTTTAATTTCTTGCATTTCGGCAATTTCAACCAATCAATAACATCTATTGAGGTGAAAACAATTACTGCCGTAACATTTTATGGCGGCGTCATATGAAGACTATGTGTGTGTATATGTCACAGATAGCGGACGTGTGTTTGTGTTGATTGACAAGCCATGACATTCATTATATGCGTGTGTATTCTGTATGTGTTTGTGAGTTGACATCACAGAAACCGTGTTTTTTTTCGTCAAGAAATAACAAACAAAAATTGTGTTTAGTCGTTTTCATTAATAAATAGAGGTCCAGATGTTACAAAAATTTGTACTGCACTGCCGAAGGTAAGTACGGAAATAAATATGCAAAAACAAAATAATAAATAAATATAAAATATACTATTTCTGTGATATTTCAGGTACACGCAAAATCATCTTTAGAGTTTTAGTATTATTAAGATAATATTACTCTATCTTCGATAATCAGGTGCTATATTTTCCACCTTGTTTTGCACCTATGTGCTTACATGTATACACACACACACACATACACATACGATTCACTCGACCCCAGGACTTATCCTTTGTAAGCTTAGTACTTATTCTATCGGTGTCTTTTGCCGAACCGCTAAGTTACGAGAACGTAAACACACTAGAATCGGTTGTCAAGCAATGGTGGGGAGGGGAGACAAACACACGCACACACACACACACACACACACACACCACACACACACACACACAACACACACACACACACACACACACACATATATATATATATATATATATATACGATGGACGTCTTTCAGTTTCCGCTTGCCGAATCCACTAACAAGGCTTTGGTTTGCCCGAGGCTACAGTAGAAGATTCTTGCCTAAGGTGCCACACAGTGGGACTGAACCCGAGACCATGTTGTTGAGAAGCAAGCTTCTTACCATACGGCCACGCCTGCGTCTATGCATAAGTAATTCGTAAAAAATGGCGATTCTTATTTTTATCCTTTCATAAATTTTTACTTTTTCTGTTTCAACCCTTGGTCTGTTTCCTTTTGCTTTTCCTTTTGGCTTACATTTATTTTTTTTCGTCTTAACTCAAGCCTTGCTTCAATTTATTTCGAGTAATTCTGCTTTTTTCCCCTCTCTTTTGTCTCTGTTTTGGTGCCCTTTTCTCCTCAGTTCACAAAGAGCATAGATAATTTTTGTGATAATCTTCATCTTCCTGCAGTACAATATTGAGCAATTCCTTTGTGGCAAAGAACTTCCCGTAATCTATTTGCTTTAAAATTACCTGTTATTTATCTGAAAGGTCGTCTCTTCACTTCTTTTTATGCTTTTAGTTCCATTCCATTATCCTCACAGACTTACACCATCATTTCTTCTCATGCTCTCTAACTAATTTCTCTCTCCTTCTCCTTCTTTATAAGCATGTGTTGTTCACCCCCTTTTCCCATAAGTGCAGGAACGAAATCTGCTTCGGGGGTGCAAACCCAGGTCCAAAATATATACACAAGTATAATAATAATAATAATAATAATAATTGTTATATTTGTACATCAATCAAATCCGATAAATCCAATAATGGAAAACTAATTCAGTTCAAAAATGTTCTACGCTCGTTCGTTTTGGCGATGAAGTTTTTTTAAGAGAATGTTCAAAGCGTTTTCATTGCTCATAACAAAATTTTAGTGGGTACGCTTGCAACCCGTGTAACCCCTGTTTCCGAGCCTATGCGTTTTCTCTCATTAATCAAAAATTAACTCCACTTCCTCTCCACATTTCCTAATGTTTCCCTCCCACACTTCAACAACATGCACGAATTTTTTCTCCCTTTCAGTTCTTGTCATTCTCTCTATTATTGGCCACCTTCCATGTCTCAGTTATTTTATCACGTTGCCTATCTAATCCCTCTCTCTTTCGCAGAGCTTATTTCCCTTTTTTTCATTTCTCCTGTCTTTTCCCGCTATCTTTCCTCTCTCGCTCTTCCATCTCTCCCTATATTTTACTGCTTGCTCACTGAATTCTTTCCCTCTCTTTTTCACTCCTTCATTCTCTGTCAATCTATCACCTATCTATCTAACTATCTAATCCACCTTCCTTTATGATATTTTTGCTTCTCTTTTACCTCTCTCAGCACATCCATTGTTTTCTCCGCCCACATTTCTATTGCATGAGAAAATAGAAGAAAACTGGCAAACAAAAAGGGCCACATAACTTGGCCTTTAATAATAATAACAATAATAATAATAATAATAATAATAATAATAATAATAATAATAATAATGATGATGATGATGATGATGATGATGATGATGATGATGATGATGATGATGATGATGATGATGATGATGATAATAATAATAATAAATAATAATAATAATAATAATAATAATAATAATAATAATAATAATGATGATGATGATGATGATGATGAAGATGATGATGATGATGATGATGATGATGATAATAATAATAATAATAATAATAATAATAATAAATAATACACACGTGGGTGTGTATATGTGCCTGTGTACGCACACGTATACATGTGTGCATACTTCCTTTAAATGCATAGTCATGAGCGCGCCATCAGTTAAACATAAATGCACGCATCCCACATCACGGATTACACATTATTAATGCATACACACAGAGCGAAAGAGAACTATGTCAACAAAATATAATCTTGTTGTAGTTTGATGAAGGAAATCTTGTTTCAGGAAGTTTCCACGTTGACTCTGTGAATCTCCCACTATTTTCAGTAGCAGCGCTATTTTTAGACATGCTATCTAGTGCACAGAGAGATTGGATGTCTGATTAATATATGCTTGGTCTTCACATGCAAACAACCATCTGCTACAACAATTTCAGCCATCAAATCTGATATTTATAAAGCTCTGGTTACTTATTATTTATCTGTTATTTGTTCACAAGTAACACAAACAGGTGATAAATCACTGCAGATAGTTGTTGTTGTTCACTGTATGGGTGTTTACTAAGAAATAATATTTCTATGGGCGTTAATTGTTAATTAATAATTGTTTAGAGGGGGTTCACAGCTAATAGACGTTTATTGTTACGTATTGAATTATAACTCTTACACACACACACACACACACATACGATCACACACACACGAACACACGTGCGAGCTCACAAACACAAACGTACACAATTATTATTATTATTTTTTTTTCTTCTTTCAAATTTGCTTCCATTTCTTGCCGAGCGTCTTCCCGACTCCTAGGACAAAGAAACTCATAGTATACATTGGTAGGCCATTACACCAAACTCAATAGTTCGTTCATTTTTTTTAAGATTAAATTAAATTAAAAGACCAGTGGGAGTAACAGCTCTCACAGCGACAATGCTCTTCTCAATACGTGTGATGTACCAGTTAAGACAATATTATTATTATTATTATTATTATTATTATTATTATTATTATTATTATTATTATTATTATTATTATTATTATTGAGTGATAGAGCAGTGCATGCCATCAAAGTGACACTGAGGTAAAATATACAAAGCCCAGTATACCCATCATGACTGCTCATTTGATAAGGGTACACCAGGCACATGCATCACAACCATATGTGCGCGACATGGTGATCTCATATCAAGATAAACAGCACATGACCTTGCTGGTGGGGCCCAGTTAGAATTTTCTCCAGGTCCAGTAGCCCACACCGCTCAAAAGGTCCTTGAATAATGGTTGTTTAAGGATGTTGAACGAAACACCCATGTTTCCAGAGGTGAATTATCCAAACCCCAAAGAATCCCTCTGAACACATGGCTATGATGCTACCCCACAACTTCTGCTCGTGATCAGAGATGCACATATCGTCAGTCACTAAGGGACATGCTCAACTGGTTCTCGTCAAACAACTGGCAAAGAAATCTGTGGCATTGAGCCGAATATTTGCTATAGCCGTGTGGTGACGAGCTGGCAGAATCGTTAGCACGCCGGGTGAAATGCTAGCGGAATTTCGTCCGTCTGTGCGTTGTGTGTTCAAGTTAGCCAAGATCGACTTTGCCTTTCATCCTTTCGGTGTCGATAAAATAAGTACCAGTTGAACACTGGGGTCGATGTAATCGACAAATTCCCTCCCCCCAAAGAAAATTGCTGCCATTTTGGTAAAATTTGAAACCATTATTACTATTACTGTTTTACTCCTCAGAACTTTCGATCTTGTTTGTTCTGGTAGATTCTATGAGAGCGGACATCAGCCTGCTGTCAGAGGTCTCACAGGGTATCTTTCCCCACATTATAAACCTTGATGCTTGGTTGTTAATTATCGAGGAAGACACTCAACATCCAAGTACCGATCTCAAAATCCTAGCTGTCCCCAGCAGAGTAGATTTGGGGGCTTGCTCTGCTCTCATGTCAATTCCGATTTCTTTGACATATTTCTAGAATTTGGTTGTTAGTGCTCCGAGTGTCCCTACAGCTACTAGAACGATAGACACTCTCCTCATAGTCTATATTCTTGCAATTTCGTCTTTTAGTAGTCTGTACTTTTCAGTCTTTTCGAGTTCTTTGTCACTTATGCGTGCATCTCCAGGTATTGCAATATCTATGATCTTGGTTTCTTTTTTTCTTTTATATACCACAACAATATCTGGTCTATTATTATTATTATTATTAACCGGGAAGGAAAGATTGTTTTTATATGCCTGGTGGTTATGGCGAAAGAGATTGTATGGTGGACGAGATTGATGAGGCTGAAGACAAACACTTTCCTCTTTGACCAATCCCTAATCAACGTCTTCAAGTTTCATTTGAAAATGAAAATAAGGGAAAAGGGGGAAGTGTTGTCTTTTAGCCAGTTTGGCGAAAGGGGAAATGAAAGTGGCGAGAATGGTGCGAGTGAACGGACCTGCCCTGAGTATAGGCCTGTAATTGGAAAAAATGTCAGGGTACCAATGGCTTTTAATGGGTTTTTTTCCTTGAGCAGCCCTCGAACATCTCCTCCTTATGAAGGATTATATATTGTTGATTTTTAAAAAATTTGTTAGTCTTGTTTACACGCAAAACCCTCATAACAAACACTCTCACACACAAATTCTTTGTTTTATCGTGTACAGTCCATAATGTTTTTTCTTAATTAAAACACTTGTGGTTAAAAAAGAAATCATCATCATCATCATCATCATCATCATCATTATTATTATTATTATATTATTATTATTATTATTATTATTATTATTATTATTATTATTATTATTATTATTCTATGTTTGACTGTTGCTTTATATTTGTACAAGTAAAAAGCAAAAGTCAAACATATTATTATAATTATAATCATTATTATTATTATTATTATTATTGTTATTATTATTATTATTATTATTATTAACGTTATTATTATTATTATTATTATCATTATTATTGTTATCATTATTATTATTATTATCATCATCGCCATTATTATTAACTTTTAATCTCTTTCAACCAAGATTTTGCTGTTGACTGCTGGCTATTAATAGTCTATGCAAGCTATTATTAGATTTGGCTAAATGTTCAATGTTAACAGTTAAATATTGATTTCCGATATAAGTAAATGCCTCGAAATTCAGGAGAGGCGAATATTTTATTAAACGGATTCAGTACTTGTCTCCTACTTTTATTATTATTATTATTTCATTATTTTATTATTATTATTATTATTATTATTATTATTATTATTATTATTATCATTATTATTATCATTATTGTTATTGTTATTATTATTATTATTATTATTATTATTATTATTATTATTATCATTATTTCAATTTCGTTTCCATTTCTTGCCGAGTGTTTTTTCCGAGACCTCGGACAAAGAATCTCACTGTACGCATTGGTAGGCCATTAAGATAAACAAACCACATTATTAGTTTACACAGACAAGTTATGGGATAAAAAGAAAGGGAAAAGGGAAAGAAAAAAGTAAAAAAAGAGAGAGAGAATAGAAGAAAAGAAATAATAAAAAAAGAAAAGAAAAAGATAAGGGGAAAACAGGAAAGAAAATTCACAGCCGACGATGTTCTTCTCAATACGTGTGACGTAACAGTTAAGACAATCTTTTGCATTTTTTATATGGATGGTAATCCAGGGATCAGTCTCAAATAATTTTCTGTTCCTTTATTAATATTATTATTATTATTATTATTATTATTATTATTATTATATTATTATTATTATTATTATTATCATTATTATTATTATTATTATTATTATGCAAGCAAAATCATTAGCACGCCAACTAAAATGCTTAGTGGCTTCGAAACGCGGAGTAGCCGAAACAGGGACAACTGAAGAAGGGGAATATTCCTTGTGTTGTATGTCTTGTATTCTGTTTTTTTTTCGTTGTTTGAAAAAAATGTCCGTTTCTATGTTTTTGCTTTTATGTTTTCGCTTCTCATTGTGTTCAACGTTTTTTTTTTTTTGGTGTCCTGTACCCATATATGCATGTATATATACATATAGATGTATGTATGTACATATATGTATGTATATATATATGCAAATGTTTATATATTATTTTGTTATTATATGATTGAACGCCACGCATCCACTTCCAAGTAAATTATATATATATATATATTATCCGAACTGTACAGTATTATGTATCCACTACGGCCGATCTTACAAATCTGTTTTGCGCTAGGGATTCACCGGAGTGTCAAGTAACAATCCGATTACATAGCGCTATGCTCATCAGAGGTAGCCGATATAGAATGAAATATGGTAACATAAAATTTAACGTATTTTCAACACTTTCTTTTATTTTTTCATACGTACATGCATAAGACCCCCTCCACACACACACATATGGAAAAATATGTAAAGTTAATGTTTCAATGTGTCGTATTCTGTTTTAGAGGCAGGGTCTAATAGAGTATTTTTTATAATGTTCAAGAGAGTGAAAGAAGCCCGAAAGAAGGGGTCAAGTTACAAGAAAAGAGAAAAATAAAATATAAAAATGATGTCACGACAAGCATATAAAAGTAATTGTAAAATATTATGTGACAAAATATTTTATAGAAATTTATGAATATATTTGGAAAGATATCCGTCTAGGACTTTCATAGCAATAGATGAGTAACATGAGGGGTAAGTTTCTTGTATATAGTTATATAGCATGTGTAATTACAGTAATTAGATAATTAACGATGTAGTACTTCAGATATTTTCAAGGAAAATTATTGAGTTTCTAAAAAGATATATGCTACAAATTTTTTTTCAACATATTTTTAGAGACATAAATGACGAAGGCTTAAAATATATGTGTTGCTTGTATCAGGTGTGTTTATATTTCATATTCCACAAATATTTTAAGAAATTTGTGTCACAGCTTCCGACCGAGTTTCTAAAAGTGCTTGTGTATTGGTCATACCTCAATTTAAATAGTTTGGTAGTTAAACCGAAGTGCTGCTTAACTTGCTACATTTATAGGTGACATAAAAACAGTAGAATTTAACAGAAATTAGCAATTCAAAGTATATGCAGCAGAGTTTATACGTTTCTATGATTGAATAATATTAACGGTAGCAGTAAGTGTGAAGCTTCTACTGCTAATCTTTTGCAATTTTACTTACAGTGAAATAGTTGACCTTAATATTGTTATGCTCAAAGATTTTTTGATGTTTCTGATGACTAAAGAAATGTATATGTACAAAGTTTAAAAGGTTTAAACTATACGATCCAAGATTGAAATAAGAATTATATCATATACATAATTACGGACATACATACATACACATACAAATATATACATACATATATTTGTGTCTAATAATATATAATAAATCCTTAAATCCTTAAAAATATTTCAGCCCGAAAGCTGCGGTTAAGCTGGGGCACCACCGTTGAATGAGCTACATTAGTATGTGAAACCACCAAGATGATGTCAAGTGTGTCCATATGTTGTCTAATTAGAGCATATGAACAGAAGAATTTGCGTTTCTTCCGCTCTATCTGGGCGGTGGTCCTGGAGAAATCATTACTTTTAAGTGTCGCTGCAATGATGTGGTTTGCTTTGTATATATGCATGTATTCATTTTTTTGTCTAGTAAGTTACTTATAATTTTGTTTAATTTTTCCTAATCTTAAAACCCACTTCGTTATAAGGCTTCATTACAATAATATATTACATATTTTAATGAATTTTCATCCTTCGAGATGCGCCTCAGTCATAGACCAATGCCTCAGGATAAATGCTTAGAGTTATTCAAATTCTTATAGATATAAGTTAACATATCATTAGGTTTTTCTGTTTAGTGAGGTAAAACCAAGAAAAACTATTCTGAGATAAGCATCGTCTATGATTTTGAAGTTCAAATCTTTAAATAATTTAATAGGATTTTTCTAAAATTTACTTACTTTATTATTCATATTACGTAACATAAAATTGCTATCATTGTGGTACAACCAATATTGGAAGAAATTATATTTAATGTATATAACCTATGATATATAGACAAATTAATTCTACGAATTTCTGGCGAACCTTTGACCTCATGCTAATCATCAAAAGAAGAGTTGCTATTCTTCTTTGCCCACATACTGTTGTCAAATGGTAATGGCAATTTTCTTTTCTGCATAATGATTTTAATGTCGGATCCACTGAGAGGAATGTGGTTTGTGCGAGTATAGGTTTGATAATTGGCGAATAATAACCTCTGATATCAAACTGGGTAACATACACAAGCACGGACACACTCACATACGTACATACATACGTACGTACATACATACGTACGTACATACATACGTACGTACATACATACGTACGTACATATATATATATATGAGTATATATGTATATATATATATATACACATATACATATATATATACATATATATATATATAGATATGTATATATATATTATATATATTGTATACATACACTACATATATATATATATATATATATATATGTATATATATTCTTTATATATATATATATTTATATATGACTGTATATATACATACATACATATATATATATATAAATATATATGTATGTATATGTGTGTATACATGTGTGTATATGTGCATGTGTGTATGTATGAGCAAGGAGATAGAGTGAAAGACAAAAGAAAAAGAAAAGTCAAAGTGAAAGATAGGGGGTGCATACAGTTAACAAAAGAAACACTATACGCATGCGTAGGCTTATCTGTCTGAGCGCACGCGCATGCGTGATTATGTGTGTGTGTGTGTGTATTGCTCTGCACGTATGTACAATTGTGTGCGTGGAAAAGATAGAAATTGCAAAGTAACATAAATTAGATGAGAAAATAGAAATAAAACCATTCACGTTAGCAAAAGTAAAAAGCTTAGTGGGTCCATGTTGCTTTTTCACAGTTAGAGCTGATGTAATTCGATTGAGGTCAATCTCTTTCTACAGAATATCCGAGAAATTAGTTCTGAAGGACAGCAATTATTTGAAATTCGAATCATTTTGTTCGAGCTTTGACAGCCATATTGTTAATGAGAGTTTCTCCGGGAAAGCATTAAATATTTCCATACACTTGAAAACCCATGCATGCATACATTCACCCGTTTGCATAGACATACATGCCTGTATATATATGCATACGCATGTGTGTGTGTGTGTGTGTGTGTGTGTGTTTATGTGTGCGTGTGTATGTATATATATATTAATGTGTATGTATGTATGTATGTATAATATGTGTATGTGTGTGTTGTGTATGTATATATATATATGTATGTATATATACATATATATGTATCATATATATATAACATATATATATATATATGAGTATGTATATATATATATGTATGTATATATATATATATGTATACATATGTGTGTATATATATGTGTATATATGTATGTAATATATATATGTATATATATAAGTTAATATATATGTGTGTATATATTATATATACAATATATATATATATATATATATTATATATACATATATATAGATATATCACACACATATATTATATATATATATATATATATATATATATATATATATATATATATATATAATATATATATATATATATATATATACATATATATTAGTTGAAATTTATACGCGAAGACAGTGTGTAAGAGGAAATAACACAGAATGAAAAAAGTATAGAGTCCAGCATGCGCTGAACTCAAGCGCTTTTTCATTCTCTCTCTCTTTCTCTCCGTTTATTTCCTCTTATTGCTTTCTGTTAAAGAGCGTAGGCTGGAAACGTAATACCTTTCTCCATTTTTCCCGAGTATCAAACTAATACACTTGCTTGTTGTTCATACACCTATCTTTGTCTATTGGTTTTCTATATAAATTTTAACATATAATATAGATAAATATATATATATATATTATATATATATATATATATATATATATATATTTATAGTAACAGAAAGGAGGAATTTTGATTATCCCCACGTGGTAGGTTGTAATGTATATAAGAAATTAAAAAGGAAAATACGCACACTTACATAGTTTTAATATAATTCTTAATATATCGACCGGTTTCGCTATCGCTATTCATGATATTATGTTTTATTTATTTGAATATGTATTTTTTGTTAAGAAGAAATTTTGTCCATGTTGTATTAGCTTGACGCTCTGGAAAATGAAAAAGTCTTTTACCTTTCGAGCCTATGCTCTTCATCAGAAAGGAATAAGAGAAAATAAACAGAGAGAATGTAAAAAACTTGTAAATTTCAGCGGTCCAGTTGAAATACTGGAATTATTTAGATATCGTTATCTGTCAAATTAAACAAACACTGAGTTACTATTACTAAACGACTGAAATTGCTTTTGAATGTTATCGATTATCAAGTAATAAAAGAAATTAATCGATAGATCATATATTTGTGAGCGAAATAAAATCGTTTCTATATGTTAATGTGCATCTTATATTCGATGTTCTTGTCACGTTAAATGAAAATGTGTGCAAAATATGTGAAACTGTTTTGTAGATGAAAGTCAGACAACCTTGAATCATGTTGTTACGTGTTCGAAACAATTCGAAATATTCTTTGTTGTGAACCTGCATCTCATAGCTAATGGGTTTTTTTTTGTTTCCTATATAAATATAAGATCGAATGATTAATTTCTTTTATTGTTTTAGGAATTGGTATAACATGCTAAAACAGGCTACCTTAAGTCACAATTTGTAAAGTTTCGGCAGCAAATTAGCACTAATTAATTACTCTACTTCATTATTTGAATACTTCTTTTCCGCATTGTTTATACGGTTGTGTATTTCCTACATATATATATATATATATCTATATATATATATATATATATATATATATATATATATATATATATATATATAAAACATATTGGTGAATTGAAGAAATGGAGCTGAACGCAGATTGAACAGAAATCGTTTTATTCATTCTACACGTGTTCGAAAGGCACAAATACCAAAATCCGATTGAATAATGGGACCATATTGTGTCTTTCTTTCTTCAGGAAGAAAATAGGAAATCCGTTGGAAAACAAAAAAGACAGAGGCGGGAAAGCAAAAAACAAATCGAACTATGCTCCTAAGAGCCCATGGCGAAACTGTTTATCAGTGTATGTGAGAACCGGTGGCTGAAGAATTTAACGGGTCAGGCATCGGTCAATCATGTGGGTGAGGGTGTGTGTGGGTGTTCTTGTGGACGAGAATAAAGTTCTGACTATTAAGGACTATTGGATGTTTATAAGGGGCGAGAAAAAAATCTACTTAGAGACGGTGTGTGTGTGTATACTGTTCTATATATGTGTGTTGGCGTAGGGGTAGAAAACCATTTTTGTGTATGTGTGTGCGTTTGATCGTTCGGCTGTCAGTGGCTACTGCCGCGAGAACCGTTGGGTGCAGAAAAAAAAAAATATATATATTATGTTTTAGTGTGTTGTGGTGTTCATCTACAGCCTGCTGTCAAGGAGGAAACCCCCGCTGTGAAAAAACCAAGCCCCGTTTGTCTTACAGGAGTCATTCCCCTTGCAGTGGTTAATCGTTTAATCTAAAAGGCTATTTCAGAATTTGTTACCAAGGGCTATGGGTGCCGGTATTAATTTATAAACGCTATTTAAAAGCCAGATAGTGTAACGCCGCCAATGGGGGCCATCGAAAAGCCGATGTAAAAAGCCCGTTTACCATCGGCCCTCTGGCAAACAAAATATGGAAGAGTTCGGAGACACAAAGGTTGCACTGCCTTCTGCCCCTATCAAATGGGAGGGCCCGACAATTCTTCAGCCACCGGTTTCTCAACATACACTGATTAAAAACGTTTCGCCAGGGCTCTTAGGAGCATAGTTCGATTTGTTTTTGCTCCGCCCTGTTCTGTTTTTGTTTTTCCAACGGATTTCCTATTTTCTTCCTGAAGAGAAAGACACAATATGGTCCCATTATTCAATCGGATTTTGGTAATTTTGTGCCTTTCGTAACACGTGTAGAATGAAATAAAACGATTTCTGTTCAATCTGCGTTCAGCTCCTTTTCTTCAATTCACAATAATGTTTAATTTCAATATCCGCACCAACGCACGGTTGCAACACCATATGGTTGTGTACCTCAACCGTGCTGTTTACTGCTGTGATTTTTGCTACTAAGGTATCGGTTAAACTTTTGATTAATCTACTACAAGATTATTCATCTTTCTATTTCACATAATATATATATATATATATATATATAGATATATATATAGATAGATAGATAGATGGATAGATAGATAGATAGATAGATAGATAGATAGATAGATCTAAATATATAAATATATATCTAAATATGTATATGCATGTATGTATGCATGTATGTATATGTATATATTTACAATGTTGTTACAAGTTGTGTGGTGGGTTATGCCATAGAGTATTTCTTTTCTGAGTGATTTATTTTGACGGGGAGAGGTTCACCACGTAGTAGTGCCTCTCTGCAGTAATCTGCAACGCTGATAAAATAGGCTTCACTTTAAAGTAATGCAGATTCATACACATACACACACACATGCACACGCACATGCACACACACATACACACATAGACACATACATATACGCGTTCAATGTTGAACTGGTGGAAGAAAGTCTTCCCGATATCATATAAGAGATTAGTGCTATTTATACTTTATTCGAGCTAGTCTCTAGTTGCTCTCGCCGATAGGTACACACGGGCTTCAAGCAAGTCACTACCTTTGCTTGATGACCCTCTGCGCCTGCAGGCAAAACTCGGAGTAGCAACAGATTGAATCAACCAATGTATATGTGTGTATGTGTTTGTGTATTCATGCACGAATACATACACACACATTTATATATTATATACACACGCACGTATAAGAAAAAAAATCACGTTAAAAAAGGAATTATGAATTTACCAGAATAAAGAAATCTATTTTTCCCAATATTTTCTGAACTAGGTTATGGTATAATCAATAAAAAGAAGTCGAAGAAAATCACTGATGCCCAACACCAATCACAGAGTCTGTCAGATCTATAGGCATGGATTTATTCAACATCTAGGAAGCCACACACACACGCACGCACAAATATGGTAGTGTATAAATAATCAAGTACGTATATACACATGTCTTTCATATATATACATAATATATAATATATACACATACTATATATATATATATATATATATATATAATATATATATATATATATATATATATACATACATATATACATACATATATATCTAACATATCATATATATATATGTGATCATATATACATGTACATATATATATGTATGTATGTATTATATTAAATACATATTGATATGTATATATATATAATATATATATATATATATATTATATATATATATATATATACATAAATATGTGTATATATGAATATATGTACGTATATATGCATATACATCATATGCACACGCATACATGTGTATCAATATGTATGTATGTATATGTATATATATATGTGTGTGTGTGTGTGTGTGTCTATACTTATGCAGATATATGTATTTACGCATTCATGTATGTGTTCATATATATATACACACACACACACGCACACACATACACACACACACACACACACACACACATATATATATATATATATATATAATTGTGCATAAACGTTTTGGTAAAATAGCAATTTATAAAGATGCATATATACATATATATATATATATATATTATATATATACACACATATATATATATTATGTGTATTTAATGTGCACATGTCTGCATTAAACACAGACCTATGCACACGTATATCTACACACGTCAACATGCTGCAGGAATATATGTTCACACTGCTTATTGCTAAAGAGATCTTGAAGCAGTGCTTGTGGTGTTCTGAATCGTTGAGTAGACGAGGGGGTGGTGTGTGGTAAAGTGAATTATGGCGGATCTTGTGCATATTAGCATGGTAGAGCTTGAGGGGTGGCGTCGGAATTGTATTGTGGCTGGTATTTCATTTGTATTTACGTGGTCCTTTCTAGTTGACTGATTTTTATCAGAGAATGCACAGGAAAATGACATCGACACAAAGGCAACGCAAAGTACAGGACTGAGAATTTCTTGTGTGTGTGTGTGTTTTTTTTTGTTATTACTATCACCATCATCAACATCATCATCGCCAACACCACCAATACCACCACCACCACCATCATCAACCCCATCATCACTAATTGTATTTTCATTATCGTATATTTGATATGAATACCGGTATCTTTGCCATCATCATTATTATTATTATTGTTATTATTACTACTACTACTACTACTACTGCTGCTGCTACTGCTACTCTACTACTACTACTACTACTACTACTACTACTACTACTGCTGCTGCTGCTGCTGCTGCTGCTACTACTACTACTACTACTACTACTACTACTACTATTATTATTATTATTATTATTATTATTATTATTATAAGGGGGCAAGCTGACAGAATCGTTAGCGCGCCGCACGAAATGCTTAGCGTGATTTCGTTTGTCTTTATGTTCTGAGTTCAAATTCCGCCGAGGTCGACTTTGCCTTTCATCCTTTCGGTGTCGTCGATAAATTAAGTACCAGTGAAACACTGAGGTCGATATAATAGACTAATTCCCTCCCCCAAAATTTCAGGCCTTGTGCATTTAGTAGAAAGGATTATTGCTATTATTATTATTATTATTATTATTATTATTATTATTATTATTATTATTATTATTATTATTATTATTCATTACTTTTAATCTGCATGTTTGTTACAGTCATTTGCTGAGACACACCCAGCGTCCTAGGGCGA
>NC_043008.1:9399376-9421876 GCF_006345805.1 Octopus sinensis
GAGAAAGAGGCAGAAGAATAGAAGGCAGGGGAAGAGGAGGCAGAGGAAGAAGAGGAAGGTGAGGCAGAGGAAGAGGAGGAGGCAAAAGAAGATGAGGAAGAGGGGCTGGTGGAGGAGGAGGTGAAATCGTATTAGATGAAGAATGAGAGGAAACCGAAGGATGTTGAAAAGGATAAAGGAACGAAGAGGATTTAGAGAATACAATCTGAAAATATTGTTTTAAGAATTGGAATTTGTTTAGGTTTTTTCTGTTGTCTCCAGAAGAAATGGAGTCCCAGCTGTGTGTGTGGAAGTGTCACATCTTGAGAACTGAATGGGAGTACAATGAGAAATGAATGAAGATGAGAATTTCAAATACGAATTTAGCAGGAAAAACAGACAGATAACAACATGCCTCTTAAATTAGGAGAATATATTTATGGAAATAATGGAGGGAATTTAAGGAAAAAGTAGGACGTATTGAAACTAAAAAATAAAACAGAAAGGAATTGAAAAAGTAAATGTAGAATATTTAGTATTGTAGAGAATAAAACGATGATGAATAAGAAATACATATGAGGCCTGATCAACAAGTATCTGGACTGTTGCCATAGTAACGAAGCTAAATGCACACGGAGTGAAGCCGCTTTGCAAAAATTGACCTCGAACGCTGCTTTTAACGTTCCAGATCACTTCCGCTGCTTACAGCAGTACTTGGAAGGAAGGTGTGTAGTGTGTGATCATCGGATTGACAATGACAGAGATAGCTGAGCATAGAATCTGCATCAGATTTTGCCAAAAGCTTGACGATATCTGCTCAGAGGCCTAGGCAAAGTTTTCAAAAAGTTTCCATCGTTCTCGACACAATCAAGGAGATCCTGTGCGACTGAAACCCGAGTGTCTTTTTGGTCAGCTGAAATTATATAAATATATATATATAATATATATATATATATTGTGTGTGTGTGTGTGTGTGTGTGTATTATATGTATGTATGTATGTATGTATGTATGTATGTATGTATGTATGTATGTTATGTAGTAAATATATATATATATATACTATATGTATATATATATATGTCTATATTTTTATATATATTAATACCCTGTATATCTATATATATGTAATATATTATATATATATATATATTATATATATATATATATATTTACTAGCATAAGGGTTTAGCAACGAGTTGCCTTACCACATACCGAATTTAGAATAGCAGTCAAAGGGTTATAGCTATTTCTTCTACTATTTTAGTAGAAGAAATAGCTATAACCCTTTGACTGCTATTCTAAATTCGGTATGTGGTAAGGCAACTCGTTGCTAACCCTTATTGCTTAGTATTACTTAATTTTTCCTCGAATGAGGCTTTTACATGCCGAAGACTACTTGGTGTAATTGATAATTTTTCCAAATTAATTAATTTCACCCTTCATTATTACGGATATATATTATATATATAATATATATATATATATATATATATATATATATATATATATATCTATAGGTATATGTGTTATGTATGTGTGTGTGCGGATACATTTTTACGTGATTGCTATCTCCATCTTCACGGACGATTACAGTCTCTTTGAGGTTCCTCGTTGTCCATATGTATTTCTAATTTTCCGTCCATGACCTCTCACATGACTATTCAATCCTGCTGCAGATCTACATGGCATGGAGTAAACGTGATAGACGAAAGTCGTAACTTACCGAGTGCTTCCAATTGGTTAGGTCTGCACACGTCAACACTTTTCCATAGGCCTAGACCTTTCGGAAAATGGGATGACAAATGAGGACATCCGAAAGAGACAGCTGCACGTCATTGGGTTATAGTGATATATATATATATATATATATATATATAGAGAGAGAGAGAGAGAGAGAGAGGGGGAAAGAGAGAGAGACAAACATATACATACAGACAGTATACATATATAAATATATATATTTGTATATATATATATACATATATATACATGTATGTAGGTACGTATGTATGTATATATATATATATGTATATATATGTGTATATATATGTATACATATATATATATATATATAGTAGAATAAGAAATAGAATTCCTTGGTACAATATCATATATTTGAACAAATGAATAGAAATGTCCTTTCTGATAATTTTTCCACGTGAAAAAATTATCTGAAAAACCATTTCTATTCATTTTTTTCAAATATGTATGTATGAGTGTGTGTGTATGTGTGTATATATATATATATATATATACACGCATACATACACATGCATGAATATATATATATATATATATATATATCACGCATACATACACATGTATGAATATATATATATATACACGCATACATACACATGCATGAATATATATATATATATACACGCATACATACATGCAAACATACATCACATACATACATATACATATACACAGACACATACACACACGCCTGCATATATATGCATTTGAAGCAAAATAATGTTAATGAATGAAAAGTGAGAAAACAGACAGACCAATGAAATGAGTAGATAGTTGCCTATATACGAATTCCCCTCGGGCGCTCAAATGGCTTCCCCAATAAACCGGCTTCCACGCTGCCTTTGGCTGTGTTTTTTTTTCTCGATATCTCTCTCTCTCTCTCTCTCTCTCTTCCTAAGGCCATGGTAAGATTGCTGTGCACAAAAGCAAAATACGGCAAAAACCAAGACTACAGAAAACGAAAAACAGAGTGGTATCCATTGAAACTCCCCATAAGGTAGGGATAACATAGGGAGGTTGGTTTGGCATCTAAGAAGAGCGATATTATTTTTCTGAAACGAGTTATAATTTCACCGATAAACACGTATTCAGAAAACACATCAAAAGAGAGAACCGGGGGTCGATTAACTCTGTTTATGTGTGTAGGTAACCGGAAGTTGGATTTCCACCATTACGCAGTCATATCTCAGTTTGATTACTTTTGATGAATTTAAAAGTACAGGCATCATGGTAACCCAACAGGAGCCTCCTGGTTTGATCGTGAAGTTATTTAAGAAACGAAAGTAAATAGAGTAGAATTGGGTCACAGTTTTTTTTTTACATTACCCTCATGCATGATTATATATAGTTATGTAAGTAGGGGCGGAGGATAAATCGCGCGTACGTGCGTATGTGTACGTGTGTATATGTGCACGCCCATTTTGGAAGTTAGAAACATAAAAAGTACTCGGTAGTCCATGCATATATGACCTTATTAATTAATGAGGAGTAGTGACGGTTTGAAGCTCAGGTGAGAATAACTTAGAATACATACATACAAACATACATACGTACACAGAGAGATAGACAGACAGATAGATAGATACATACATACATACATACATACATACATACATAAATTGATGTAAAATTCTTCATATCATAACTGAATATAAAAGCAAACTAATTAATATATATTATATAGATATATATATATATAATATATTATTTATTATTTGAGGGAATAAAATCCAAACTTACAAGGAAAAAGAATTCAATTTAGAAATACTAAATCAAATTCTACCAAATCAAATAGGTTTTCTACCTATTATATACATTATATTATTCTTGTAATTTACTTAATCTTTACTTTTTAATTGTTATTCTAATTTTAACTTTTCTATTATATGTAATTTTCTAGATGGTGTAATTTAATTACTCATTTTGAATTGATAAAGGGTATTTTTTCTAATATTTTATATATATTATATTGTGTGGAATTTGATTTAGTATTTCTAAATTGAATTCTTTTTCCTTGTAAGTTTGGATTTTATTCCCTCAAATAATAAATAATATATATATATATATATTAATTAGTTTTTCTCAGTTCTACTGGTTGTGGGTCTCCCAGAACATTCATTAATATCGACATTTTTTCAGCCATCTTGGAAACGTCTGAACTACTCATACACTTATGCACAGTTCATACACTCTTCTCTACACTTTCTGCAACTCTGCGCAGGCCTCTGAGCCGGTATCGCCATGACAACTTTGTCATGGTCAATGCGACGATCACACGCTACACACGTTCCTTTCAAACACTGCTGCAAACAGCAGAAATGAACTAGAACGTTAAAACTTAGTGCGCATGCACAGAATATTTCAAGGTAAATGTTTGCTTAGCGGCTTCACTCTGTGTGCTTTAGCTTCGTTACTATGGCAAGAGTCCGGATACTTATTGATCAGACCTCGTGTGTGTACGATGGGCTTGTTTCAATTTCCCAATTTCCTTCTACCAAATCCACTCATAAGATTTTTAGTCGGCTTGGGGCTATGGGGGAAGACGCCGCAAAGTGGGACTGAACCCATTACCACTCGGCTGGGAACCAAAATCCTTACCTACACACACAATTCAGCACATCATCTCCTCATCACCAAACATCTGTTTGCATGTTTGTGTCCGTTAGTCTCTTTGTCAGTATTAACAGAGATGATAAAAATGACTTGCTTGTAATGTTTTCGTATGTTCGACAGACGATATCTTTTCGGGGTTTATAACAGAAGAGATTTTGCCAGGAATGGATTACAACAGATCCAAATACGCCAACTTCCCCAACAATCGTAATATAATAATGATTATTTCTTCTTCAGATACAAAACCTGTCAGAAAGGTGGATAAGCGATTCAACCGATGCTTGTAGAAGCTTCTTTTTCGT
Organism: Octopus sinensis; assembly: GCF_006345805.1. Classification (NCBI taxonomy): domain Eukaryota; kingdom Metazoa; phylum Mollusca; class Cephalopoda; order Octopoda; family Octopodidae; genus Octopus; species Octopus sinensis. Next base: position 9,404,034 of record NC_043008.1, read on the forward strand.
TTCTTCTTAACCTAGTCCAGAGAGATGAAAAAGAAAGCAAATTCTTTGCAGGATTTGAACTCAAAAATCGAATCCTAAAAGGCTTCGGTATTTTACGGCTTCTTGTCACACATTGCCTGCCACTCATAATTATTATGCTTGATAACTTTCTGTTATGATCAAGTTTCTAGTCTGCTGTGTGATCTTGATAAAATTTACAGTCTGAAGTGCTACAAGGATGTTACAATTTCTATGGCGTCTTTGTACAATGATGTGTCGTCAGGTCGCCACTGGAGATTTCGGCCTTATATTTTCTGTCTGTGCCAAATCAGTTTTTTCAAAAATCATTTTTCTTCAATTTCATACCAAGGGGAAGAGCTGAACGCAACAGCTATCTGATACGTTTTATAGCAGTTGTAGTATTTTGAAACTGGTTATCTGGACATTTTGAGAGATGCATCACAACGTCAAAAAAACAAAACAAAGTAACGGTGTTACAACAATAATATTTAAACTTGTAAGTCAAAAGCTTCTCAATCCAGCCTTCTAGGGTTTTCAATGGTAGGAAAAACTGAAGACACAATTGCTAGATTTCTTACTTCCTTTCCTTTGTAGATCTAAAACAAAACATGTGTGTTGTAAATTGCCTTCGTTACAACAACAACAACAACAACAACAACAACAATAATAATAATAATAATAATAATAATAATAATAATAATAATAATAATAATAATAATAATAATAATGATAATAATAATAATAATAATAATAATCATAATAATCATGATTATTATTATTATTATTATCATTAAGGTGGGGAGCTGGCAGAATCGTTAACACGCCGGGCGAAATGCTTAGCGGTCTTTAGTCCGTCGCTACGTTCTGTCTTCATATTCTACCGTGGTCGACTTCGCCTTTCATTATTTGGGGTCGGTAAAATAAGTACCAGTCAAGCATTGGGGTCGATGTAATCAACCTGCACCCTCGCATAAAATTGCAGGCCTTGCGCCTATAACAGAAACGATTATTGACACCATAATTAGCATCGTCGTAAGAAGCCTCTCACGCGGCATTGCTGTCACTGCGTTTGTCATTCCATGAATGGGGAATTATTAAAGATTTTGTGCTTCAATGAATAACTTAATCTCCAATCTCGTTCAACAAATGAATTCTCGATTTAGGGTCACCATCCACCAAACATGTCGCTAGAGCGACAACATCAGCAACACAAATTTATTTTAGCATGTCTATTAATCTGTGGGATCGATATATACCATCTGTATCAATGGCATTCAATACTGTTATTGTTAAAACAATTCCTATTTAGGAAATTACTAAACATACGGTCTTTTCTGCAAATGAGTCGATTTTGGAATGTAAATCTTACCTGAAGATTGCATATTTCGATCCTGTTATCTGTCAAAAGATTAACTAGATTATTCCTTTAAGAGTTTACCAATCCTATGAATTTTCTATTAAGGTATAGAATCAATAAGAACTACCAATTTCGTTGTCTAAATATGGCCACTGCTCTGAATTTCTGTCAGTAAGGTGTTTAATATTGTAGGTGATACAAGGTGGCGAGCTGGCAGAATTGTTAGCATGGTCAGGCGAAATGTTTAGCGGTATTTCGTCTGCCGTTACGTTCTGAGTTCAAATTCCGCCGAGGTCGACTTTGCCTTTCATCCTTTCGGGGTCGATTAAATAAGTACCATTTACGCACTGGGATCGATATAATCGACTTAATCCCTTTGTCTGTCCTTGTTTGTCCCCTCTATGTTTAGCCCCTTGTGGGTACTAAAGAAAAAGGTATTTCATCTTGTCTTTACGTTCTCTGTTCAAATTCCGCCGAGGTCGACTTTGCCTTTCATCCTTTTGGAGTCGATTATTAATCCGTCGAGGTCGACTTTGCCGAAAGGATGAAAGGCAAAGTCGACCTCGTCGGAATTTGAACTCAGAACGTAGCGGCAGACAAAATACCGCTAAAAATTTCGCCCGGCGCGTTAACGTTTCTGCCAGCTCGCCGCCTTTCTGCTAGTGATATACTATTAAACAGAAATCGCTATCTCTAACTTGTCCTTAACAATCTGTAACTTTGAACCAATCAGAGCAATCTATATATATCTTTGGTTGAAATCAGAGCAATCTATATATATATCTTTGGTAAAAACTGACTGTAACATTCTATCTGTCTTTTTAAATGATCACAGTGTAATCCCAGCATAGTGCTTCTCTCAATACACTGTGAAGTCAATATCTTTCTTTTTTTTCTTTCTTAAAAAAATGATAAAGAAGTAAATTCCAAGTTAAATTACAAAATAATATTCTTTTAAAATAGTAACAAACCATTGATTCGTCCTCTAATTTGCAATACACATGGACACACGTATACACATATATGCATATATACGCACGCACGCACACACACACACACACACACACACACACACACATACACACACACACACACACACACATATATATATATATATATTCGTACATGCATATTTACGTATGTGTATATGTGTGTGTATGTGTGTGTGTGCGGGTTTGTGTGCACATGTATATGTATGTACGAATGTTGGAATCTATATATGTGAGTACATGTATGTACATATAGACGGATGTATGTAGTTAATTGTGTATATAGTTGTGTGAATGTGTACATATGTATATGTGTGTGTATTTGTATGTATATATGTATGTGTGTATATGTACGTATATACGTATGTGTGCACATATGTGTGTGTATGTATGTATGTGCGTTTACTGGTCAATATAAAGTCTAACATCTCTTTTAATACCCTTCGGTTCTCTCCAGACAAATGGAATTGAAATTCAGTTGTCTCTGGTTAATTGGAATTGGAATGGAAACATGATCGAAGAGGAAAATACAAAATAAGATAGTGGAACGAGATAAAAATAGCCAGAACTTCATTCCGCTCATATCTATTGGCCTTTTATTTCATTATGTCGTAGGACTGAAAGAATTACTCATGGAACCGCTTCGTTGTCAGCGCTTCTATCGGGATTCAAATCTCCTTTAACCCTATTATAGGCCCCGAGGGAAACGTGTTGCATGATTAGGGATTAATGCTTGTCTGTCAATCTAAAATTGCTCTTTAGCCCGGAGTCAGCCCTGATCTAGCAAATCTAGAATCAAAGGCAGTCTAAATGTGACCATACCGCCTTTCATTTTCTCACTCACAAAGTATTTATGGCCACAACGTTTAATGTGTCTTTTTCTTTTTCTTCTTCAAAGAAAATACAGTGTGTGAAAGAAGTAGGGTTAGCTGTTATTTCCACAAGGTCGAGCGACTGAAGGCTTTTAATATAGTTGTTGTTGATGTTGTCGTTTAGTGGCAGATCAACGAGGGGAATGAAAATAAACTTTATCGTCTCTAAAACGTCTTTTTCAAAATCTTTTATTTATTTTACTTGTTTCAGTCATTGAACTGTGGCTATGCTGAGGCACAGCCTTGAAGGGTTTAGTCCAAAAAACTTGACCTCAGTACTTATATTTTAAGCTAGTACATATTTCATCGTTTTTTTTCCGAACAGCTAAGTTGCGAGACATAAACAAACCAACACCTGTTGTAAAGTGGTGGTGCTAGAGAACAAACACAAACTCACACATACATATAGGACGGGCTTCCGTACAGTTTTTGACTACCAGAGTCACTCGCAGTGCAATGGCCGATCCGGGGCTATGGTAGAAAATATTTGTCCAGGGTATCGTGGGAATGAACCCGAAACCGCGTGGTTGCAAATCGAACTCTTTAACCACACAGCAATGTCTGCACCTTATGTATTGCTCTTTATTTTTTATTTTTTATTTTTTTGCATTGGTACATGGCCACAAACTATGTAGGGGGATTACATATATACATGGTGATTGCTCCATGTATATATTTGGACTCAGAAAATCCAAGTTTCGTTTCACTTAGCATTATCGAGTGGTAACTCAAACCGATGCAAGATTCCAGGTGTTTCAATAAAACCTATGATAAAGAGAAAATAATAATAATAATAATAATAATAATAATAATAATAATAATATAATAATAATAATAATAATAATAATAATATAATAATAATAATAATAATAATGTCACGATTATTTCATCAGTACTGTACCTACGATGATATGCAACTGCTGCTGCTGCTGCTACTACTACTACTACTACTACACTACTACTACTACTACTACTACTGCTGCTGCTGCTGCTGCTGCTACTGCTGCTGCTAGTAGTAGTAGTAGTAGTGTCACGGTCGTTTCATCAGCACTATAACTACGATGACACTACTACTACTACTGCAGCTGCTACTGCTGCTGCTACTACTACTACTACTACTACTACTACTACTAATACTAATACTACTACTACTACAGTCTATACTTGTACCGTTACGACAAGGAACTACACCAACGTCAACAACAACACAACAAAACAACAACAACGCTGAATCTAATATCGACCATATTGTCAAAAGCGTTCAGTTTAATCCTCTTTTTACTGATAACTTATGCATTTAAACAAGTTTCTGGGTCTTATCTGAGTTGGAATCGTGAAATGGCATTGTATTTGTGTCTTCGTGTTGAGCTTACTTCTAATGATAATATCTGATTACTGCAACCACTACCACCACCAGTTGCACCTCCACCAACACCGTGACCCAAACCACCACCACAACTGCCGTTGCCGCTGCCGCCGCCATTACCTCCACCATCAAAACCATCACCACTAACATAACCATAACTATATGCATCGTTACTCTCTCTTTCACTCCCGCTTTTTCTCATCTCTCTCTATTCCCCCCCCCCCCCCCCATGTTATTTAATATTTGATAACCATTTATAAATGGAAATTCAACATCTTTATTGTTAAGCTTAACACCATTCCCCCTGCAAGCTGAAGCCACCAAACATTCTCACGTATCGTTTGAGATTATTTCACTTGTTTAGCTCGCTTATGTTGTTAGGAATGGCATGAAATCATCAGTTCTCTCCACAAATATACGGTCAAGTCATAAAGAAATACAGACGAAACATTTTTCACGAACGATTGAGTTCATTTCATTCGATGTACATCACAGAAAGGATAAGCTCTCGTAAAGATGCGTCCATTCAAGCATTTCGAATCCCATTTGGGATTGTTTGATTTGATATTTTTCACTTATGCACTTGAAAAAGTTATGAACATAAACATATCTCGGTTTCCTTTCACTACAGTCTGTCAAAGTTCTTGTCGAAATAAATTGAAATTTATAAATGTAAATTGAAAACTTACGATGATATCGTCATGGGGTATATTCTATCAGAAAGTCTACGATATATCATAGACACGATGCTTTCTTAGCACTGAGTGTCTCCTTTTCTGGTAACTCAAACCAATAAGAAGTTTTATTTCTCGATAAGAAAAATCAACACCAGAATTTAAAGCTCCCAAAAGTCCCCTGACGCTTCATCTTGGAGGAAATGCCACAGGGGAAATAAAGTTAAAGACCTTACTCATGTCTGTAGTTTAGTGGTGATCTGCCCTTAAGCAGGTCCAGCGCATGTGAATCTTATCCAGCACACTCTGTACGACCTGGGAGAGCCCGTACCCTCCACTGCTGCAATTAAGTAGATTACTGGAGTTTCGTCTCTGATGACTAGCTTTAAGATGAATAATGGAGTGGTTTTCCGTTGCCTTCTCCAGGTAGGCGGGATTTGGACTCAGAAAATTCAAGTTTCGTTTCACTTAGCATTGTCGAGTGCTAGAGTTCTTCATGGCAGACAGTTGCAGCACAGCAAAACTCAAGAGGGATTTTTTTTATTTTGCAGTGATGAGTACGGATCAGTAGAAAATAATTACAAGCCATCACAATGTATCCCTCTCTTAAATCACAGCATGTCACAGACTAAGTCGTTATTGATATCCTGGCGACCCAAAAGAGACACGGAACTAAAAATATTGCTTTCAAAATTTTTGTCATGTTTATGTATGAAATAGCTCATATTGTTAGTTTTTGTAGTTATTTTTTCGAAAATAAATTCTTCTGAATTCATTATTAATTCATAACATCAGAATCAAAGGGAAAACTAATTTCGAGTTACGAGATTGATTTCGTATTACAAGTTTTTTCTCGAATGTAGTACTTTTCCAATGCAGAGGTTCTTGTACAAACGATTCAGTGACGATTAAAAACAAGTGTCGATACTGACTATAGGGGTAACTAAAACAAATGAAGATGGAGATACGACAATTGGGGAGATACAATAACGTTCAGAATGAGATGGAGGGGTAAACAATACGTAAATAAATTAGGAAATCTAAATATGTTTGAATTTGGAGTAGTTAAGAGGTGACCATAAGGAATTTCAGTCTGATATTCACTGAACTCAAATTTAGCACTGAACAGTTAAAAATATAAGTTAAAATCATTAGTTACATAGAAAACAAAGCTATCATATCACGCCCATACAAACAACGAACACTAAATATTTTGTGGTTTAACCCACTATTCAGCCTCGTTGTACGCTTAGCACTTCTTTAAAATCACAACACTAAGCGCTTTTTAAAAATAATTATATGCATACTTCCCCACCATCCATAGCTACCACGAAATCCATAAAATATTGAGCCAAAACAATATAAAATTAAGTTATGAATATTTAACTGACTTTGCATCGCAGTTAGACTGCATCAACACAAAAAATCTCTTCCCCATGTGACATCGTTTATCATAAAACCGTACCAATTCCCAAGATGATATCAAGCTGCATGTTAGCCTTACAGAATCTACCGTTTGTTGTATTGAAGTTTTCACCAACTACAACCTCGGGGGATCCAAAATCTCCACTGGACACAAAACGAAACGGAATGACAGAATGCTGATATTTGAATGGTCAATGTGTTTCTGCCGTGTGCTAGTGAAGTCATAAAGGTTGTTTGTAATCATTGTATACGAGATACATATCACCAACGCTCATTAGTATATGGTTACAGGAATACTCAAATGTCTGCGTTTCTTTATTCCTTTCCCGCTTTCCGTCCTGCTGAACACCTGACTAACAAAAGACCTAAAACGTTCGGGAATATTTCGCTGCATACATTTTGATGTATGATACATGTTCCTGTGTTGGTAATTATACCTGTCCTAAACAAAACGGCATTACTTTTTGACTATATATATATATATATATATATATATATATATTAACAAAATAATAAGTAAAACATATGCATATATACATGCATATATGTACGTACCTACATCTATAAGTATATATACATGCATATATGGGTACACGGAGTAGACGAAACGGAGGCGGCTGAAGAAGGGGAATTTTCCTTGTGTTGTATGTCTTGTACCCTGTTTTTTCGTTGTTTAAAAAATGTCTGTTTCCACGGTTCTGTTTTTATGTTTTCGTTTCTCATGGTGTTCGACGTTTTTTTCGTGTCCTGTACCTATATATGCACGTATATACACATGTAGATGTAGGTACGTACATATATGTATGTATATATGCATACGTTTTATTTATTATTTTGTTATTATATGATGGAACGCCACGCATCCACTTCCAAGTAAGTTTTATCTATATACATATATATATATATATATACATATATATATATTATATATATATATATATATATATATATATATATATAATATATATATATATATATATTGACCTCGTGTGTACCGTTAGTGATTTTTTCCTCTGTCTTCCCTTCTCTGGATCTTTCCTTCTCCTATGTTTCCGACGAAGAGCTCCGCTCGAAACGTTAAACCCTCATTCTCTCCTTCTTTCTTGAGCGTCCAATAATACTATATTTGTTCCACGTCCTCGCGTTGTTGTGTTTTTTTGTGCTTTCTTATTTGGATTAACTATATATATATATATATACATACATATATATATATATATATATATATATATACATGTGCATATAGATGTATCTATAGGTATGTACATATTCATATGTGTACGTATCAGTATACGTATGTGTGTGCGCGTGCCTGTCTATGTGCGTGTGTGTGTGTATGTACGCGTGCCTGTGCGTGTGCGCGTGCGTGGCTGTGTACTTTAATAGCCTCTTGGTCTAATTGCATTTCTTCTATTTCCTTGATTTTCAACAGACTATGGTGCCATTACCAGTTAACATTTGAAATACTCGAAAAACGCCAATATAAATAATTACGTAAAGCATTAAAAACAAACATTTAACAAAAGGGACAAATATGAGAAATTAAACGATAATGTCTACCATTGTCCAATACAGGTAAGTACGAATTTTTTTTATTTCTGAGCAAGAAACATAACATCCGTGGGTTCAGTTCTCGTGGTTGCGTGTAGTACGGTTCAGACCTGTAAGAAACCTTTCCAAACTTCTCCAGATCATGTCCACACGGAGAAGAAAACGATGAATAAAATCTATTTCAGTGTATCTAACCTATTATTTGAAAAATATGACCACAATTCACCTACATTTGTTTACCATTTAAAGTATATTATCGAAAGTTGTCTCTTTTCTTTTTTCTTTTTCATATTTATAGCTAATCCGAAGTTATGTTGTGTGTGTGTTGTTGTTGTTGTTTAAGCAACAAGACGGGTAAGGGTCTAGGGCTTAGGGGCTGGAGACTCCAGACCTTGGAAAAAAAACTTTGGTCATCTTGTTGTAGTCGAGGGCTCTTCGTTGACGCCTGATACCACTGGGAGGTGGCCCTCCAGGTCCAAATTCTTGAACGGTTGTGTGTGTGTTGTTAAGCAACAAGATGGGTAAGGGTGATTAGGTGGTGGTCTAGGGCTTAGGGGCGGGAGACCCCAGACCTTGGAAAAAAAGAAAACTTTGGTCGTCTTGTTGTAGTCGAGCGCTCTTCGTTGATGCCCGACACCACTGGGAGGTGGTCCTCGAAGTCACAGGAAATGGGGATCTCCAGGTCCAAATTCTTGAACGGCTGTGCATGCGTGTGTGTGTGTGTGTGTGTGTGTGTGTTTTCTCTTCTGTTTTTTATTATTTAAATTCCTCCTTTGTAGAAGGAGTTGGTTTCTAAGAAAGATACAAAGCTCCATCGTAAGAATGTAGATAACGGAAGCAATGTCTCTCTGCCTGTATGTGCGTACGTATGTATGTATGTATGTATGTATGTATGTATGTATGTATGTATGTATGTATGTATGTATGTATGCGCGTACGTACGTACGTGTGTATCTATGTATGCATGTATTTATGTACATTTATATACACGTGAGTGTATTGAAGTGAATGTTCTAATACTTTCGTCGTTGTTTACAGGAAATTTAAGAAGAACGAATATGAATCAGCAATTATCTTTCTTTCACACTGTAATGGCGAGGATGGCTCTGGAAATCAATTTCAGAAAAGTCTCTTGTGTTAATTTGTTACTTAATAAGTGACTTCTTGTTTGAAAGTCTCCTGATATGGCTGTCTGTGCAAGAAAACAAATATATTATCCACAAACATTTGTTGCTGGTTGTTAGATTTTTTTTTTCATTTTTAAAGATTAGTGAGTTTCTTGAAATCTATACTGTCATCATAACACGTTAAGCAAGGTTGTTCTGGAGTTCACATTCATTATTCTGACATCTTCACAAAAGGATAGGGAAATTACGAATTTCTATAAACTTGTTTGTTCGTGGTGAAGATCTGTGGCCTTGTGGTTGGAGTATTGCACTCACGGTCGACAACTCGTGGCTTCGATTCGTGGAGTAGATGGGCTGTTGTGTCCTTGAGCAAACCACTTCATTTCGTGTTGCTCCGTTCTATCTAGTTGTAAATGAATGACCATGTTATGACCAATGTCCAGTTCAAAGTGGAATGTTATGCTCTCGGTCACTTATACGCCTTGGAAATCAAGTAATCGACCCAATGAGTTTCAGGACACGAGACAATAGTCTCCAGATGTCCAAATATTTATGATGAGGATATTGATTGGTGCATTTATTATTTGCGAACATATTTTAATCGTTAGCACACCGGACAAAATGCTTAACCTCATTTCAACCAGCTCTACGTTCTGAGTTCGACTTTGCTTTTCATCCTTTCGGAGTAGACAAAAGAAGTTCCTGTTGAGGAGAGGGGTCGATGTAACCGACTAGCCTCCTCCCACGAAACATCAGGCTTTGTGCATATTGTAGAAAAGATTATTTGCTTACAGTATGCATTTTCTACTTAGGCAGAGATTTATAAAACTATTAAAACTATTGCCTTACTTAAGTGTCAAGTGCATAGAATGAGATTGTGTAACTTTATAGCTCAACTCAAAGACATAAGCGGCCGAAGTAAAATAAATTACACAACTCAAAGGTATTTTGTCAAAACATTCTAACCTGATTTGAAGTTTTATTTTTGTTTTTTGTTTGACATGCTGAATCCAAACATGGAGTCCATTTTTTATCACCGCGTCTAAATTTCAAGATACCCAAGTGTGTGATATGCATGTACTTTAAAATAGTCAGTTTTCTCCTGGGCAACGAAGTGAATACACCAAATATCCACGGATGTCATTTTCAGATTCTGTGACTCAAAACCCCTTAATTTTAAGTTCAAAATGTTTGACAACAGAGGAAAAACGTTTTTGTTGGCCTGTCTTATCTTCCAGTGGAATCGAAATCATGTCACAGGATCTTGCTTCTGTATCTACAACGCTCCAGACACTTCCTTAAAATATTAGTTTTCTTTGTTGTAAAGACAGTGAAACCTTAAGTTTTGGCTGGTAGGATAAATGGGGCCTACAATAATGTTCATATTTATTTCATCCACTATAAACAAAGTAAATGAATTAGTACCGACCGAGAATCGAAACTGAGTCACAGGGGAATTTCCTATTGCTCAAAGGTGTTGCCTCTTCTCTCATGAACAATTAAGAAATGGCTTATTTGCATATTATTGAAATGTGGTGAATGTCTTGGTATGTTTAATTCCCTAATGAATATAATTCGTATTTCCACATATAATTGCATTACAAATTGACTGCGTAATTAATGTAGAAGAAAGATTCATCTCCATACACAGTCTTGAGAACAATTATAATTTCATTTTCTCCAAGGGAAATAATCGATGCTTAAACAGTGTTTTGTTACATTTTGTTCGGTGGTGGTGGCTCAATTTGGTCTCTTTTTATTAATCGTAACAAAGAGCAGACTATTACGCCTCGCAGCCATCGATTTTGCATTCTCGGCGAAATAGTTGCTGCCAATGTCTCCAGTTTAAAGAAATATTTTTAATAGCTTCATTAATTTATTGATTTATTTCGATTCTCAATGCCTCCAAAGTTTCAATCAGCTTATGAAAGACGGTGATTAGATCTGGGTTCCAGGATATGAAAATAAAGTTAACTCTCACGGGTTTTGAACTTGAATCTCAAAGAGATCAAACTAAATACATTTAGATGATACTTTATTTTGTTGGCTATTTCTACCCCTTTCATCAGTCATCTAGGTTTCCTATACAGGCAAAAGGTCGGTGTTTTACGAATAGGAAAAGTAAAGACAATTTTACAGTTAATAGGGATTATCATTAGGGCAGCGAACTGGCAGAATTGTTAGCACACCGGGAGAAATGCTTAGCGGCATTTCGTCCGTCTTTACATTCTGAGTTCGACTTTACTTATCAGCCTTTCAGAGTCGATAAAATAAGCACCAGTTGAGCAGGAGGGTCGATGTAATTGATTTACCCCTCACCCGAACTTGCTAGCTTTGTGTCAAAAATTTGGGATCTTTACCTTTTGACCTACAGATTTAAAAAATAATTTTTTATAACTAAGCACTTTCAAACTTCGGACACTGGTAGAATGTGTCATATAAAACATCTTTTACTCTTAGCATTTTTGAGAAAAACTTATAGTTACGAAGTTATTTCACGTTAAAGTTGTCCTATTTCGGTAATTTCAACCAATCAATGACGTGTATTCAGCTGAATAAAGATACTGCTGTTTTTTGTCAACAAGAACTTCTGGCGGTGTATATTTCGTTTGTCCCACCGTCCCATAGGTCTCCCCTTTGACAAACACTCATTTAACCTAAATTTGAGACACCAGCAGAAGAAGAAATAAAGATAGACTTTTTTCTATTCTAAAGAATGCTTTATCGATCGCATTCTCACCTGGAATCGATTTTTGTAATTTTTTCAAGACTTATACATGCCCTGATATTGTCGGTATCTACATATCAAATTTGAGCGCAATCGGATGGAGGATGCCCGAGATCCTAGAAGACACACACACACAGACAGACAGAGAGAACGGATTTTATATAATAGATGAGGGAGATTTGTTTCTTTTTGTGGTAGGTTGAGCAACTATGCAAATAGTCTCCGTTGGTTCTAAAAATAAGATTTTTTATCGAAAAAAAGCCAAATCTTTAAGTATAAAAAATTTCTCTTAATTTGTTCATTTGTCACACAAAGAAATTGAATAAAAAGCTTTCCTGAAAAACTTGCTGATGCGGAACATTTTTGTAAGTTTATAGACACTCTTAAGAAAAAGAAAAAAAAACGATTTGTCCATCCATCTTGTAGAATTGTTTAAATATCCCCAAAACTTATTCAATTCTTTAATCTTAGTATTGTATTGCTTTTTTTTTTCTTTTTCTTGGCCTGATCGAGTCTAGCAATGATCTAAATTATTCTGCCATGACCAACTTATTTTACTTTCAGGCATCATATATCTAATATATTATCCTCGCTTTCTTGAACAGTAGAGAATTATTGAAGGAAGATTTAGCCGCTGTTTCTAGCAGCTTACGCTACCATGTAGAAGCGCTAACATTTCCCCCCCATTTCTAATATTTATGGTTTATAAGTTCAAAGACAGGACGCAAACAGCGCTTAATAGTTAATATGTTCTCTTCGAAATCCTGAGCCGTAAGTTCAATCCCACACGGTAGCACCTCTGTCATCAAGTATATTTTACCTTAATCTCAGATTGACCCAAATTTTGTGATTGAAATTAGGTGGCTAAAAACTGTGTGGAGTCTCGTCAGCTGTATTGTTCCTGAAATTCTAAGATCCAGTCTATTTCTTTACTACCCACAAGGCGCTAAACACCAGGTGCTAAACACAAAGAGGACAAACAAGGAGAGACAAACGGATTAAGTCGATTACATCAACCCCAGTGCGTAACTGGTACTTATTTAATCGACCCGAAAGGATGAAAGGCAAAGTCGACCTCGGCGGAATTTGAACTCAGAACGTAACGGCAGACGAAATACCGCTTGGCATTTCATCCGGCGTGCTTAACGATTCTGCCAGCTGGCCGCCTTGAAATTCTAAGATCCAGTCTCGTCATGTATTGTATTAAAGGTGCAAACGTCTACGGAATACTCACCCACTTACATGTTAATTACGTTTCAAATTTTGGCACTAGGCCAGCGATTTCGTCGAAGGGGTAAGTCGATAACATAGAGATTCCAGTGATCAACTGGTACTTACTTTATCGACCCCGAAAGTATGACGTCGGGAGTAGAAAAGTAAAGTCGACGTCGGCGGAATCTGAACTCAAAACCTAAGGAGGGACGAATAACCCCCCAAACGTTTCGCCCAGCATGCTAACGATTCTACCAGCTAGCTGCCTTTACTTACATGTTTATTTAATGAGTTCAGTTAAACAACGGAATGCCCATCGTAGAGATTGGTGAAGGATCCGTCTTCTTCAGACATATTCTATTCTACTTTAGGCACAAGGCCCGAAATTTTACGGGAGGGGTGCAGTCGATTAGATCGACTCCAGTACGCACTGGTACTTAATTCATTGACCCCTAAAGGATGAAAGGCAAAGTCGACCTAGGCGGAATTTGACCTCAGAACGTAAAGAAAGACGCAATACCTATTTCTTTACTACCCACAAGGGGCTACACACAGAGGGGACAAACAAGGACAGACAAACGGATTAAGTCGATTATATCGACCCCAGTGCGTAATAGGTACTTATTTAATCGACCCCGAAAGAATGAAAGGCAAAGTCGACCTCGGTGGAATTTGAACTCAGAATGTAAAGAAAGACGAAAGACCACTAAGCATTTCGCCTGGCGTGCTAACGATTCTGCCAGCTCACCGCCTTTTCTTACATGTTTATTTAACGAGTAAATAGTTCAGTTAAACAACAGAATGCTCATCGTGGAGATTGGTGAAGGATCCACCTTTTTCAGACATATTACTGCTCGACTGTATACAACTAAACTAATCTGAAAACTTATGGACATCATCAATTCCTAGCTTCTCTCTTCTAAATATCTCGGGCCTCATAACGAGATAAACTATAAGATTTATTATCGACACTTAGGTCCTTAATGTCTGAGATTTGAATTATTTATTTAATGCACTTGACATCTCTGCTTCAAGTTGCCGTTGATAAAGTAAATATATATACCGTAGGAAATGACTTATTACACTACTACCGCTACTACTATACACGTATATGTGTGTATACTCTGTATACACACACACACACACATATATATATACACACACACATATATATTTATATACACACACATACACAAACGAGAGAGAAAATACTCATTACATATTGGCTTCATATTTTGGTACAAGGCCAGCAATAGTTCGAGGTGGGTTGTAAGTCGATTACATCGACCCCCAGGGCTAAACTGGTGCTTGTTTTAACAATCCCGAAAAGATGAAAAGCAAAGTCGACCTCCGTGGAATTTGAACTGATATGAGTAAGTGTCTTTTACAACAGCCTCGGGTCGACCAATACCTTGTGAGTAAATTTTGCATACGGAAACTGAATGGAAGCCCGTCTTGTGCGTGCGTGTATGTTTGTGTTTGTTTTCACCACCGTTTTGTAACTGGTATCGGATTGTTCCCATAACCTAGCGGTTTGGCAAAATAAGGAATAGGGTCGATATATTCGACAAAAATTCTTCAAAGCAGTGCTCCAGCATAGCCGCAATCCAATGACTCAAACAAATAAAAGGTGAAGAAAGTAAAATACTCAATAGAATTCGGAGCTTCGCAAACACTGAAAAATTTTCATTAAATCAGGTATTTTTAAAATTTCAAGAATCTCATGCCAAAAGTCGCATTTCTCGTTCAAAATCAGAAAATAAATCAACCATGACCCGTTGCTGACTCTCTATGTCAGCATTTCTCAACCGTGGCCCTCGGGGCCGCATGAAGCCTTCAAGCATCCTTTTGGCGGCTACCGGCGGTCTTTTTCCTATAGATATAATAAATTCTTTTTTTTTTTGTGTTTTCCCTTTTTTTTTTTTTGGTGCAGCCCCCTGAAAAAAATCCAGGTTTTGGATCTGGCCCAGATATTAAAAGGGTTAAGAACCCCTGCTCTGTAAAGTGCTCTCAGTTTCCGAAGGATGGTTTTGCTACACACAGTCCTGAATGCATGAGAAAATCTTTAGGCTGACTGTTAATCTTCATTCGTCAGTACGTTACAACCAGTTTTCTATGTACACAATATATCCCTGCCTTTGTCTCTTCTACAATAGCTACAATGATTAGGGGAAGTTTACGAAAAAAACAAAAGATGAAGACAGGTGATGTACAAAACAAACAGATGTATTAGTATAACGCTCAGGAATAGAAAAAGTCTTTTACGTTTCGAGCCTACGCTCTTCTACAGAAAGGGACACAGAAAAAACAAGGAGAGAAACAAGGAGAGAAAAAAATGTGTGTAGTGGCTAACGATCTATCATGGCGACTTACCTGTATTACTAGATGTTACCGACTTCAAAGCTTACTTGTTTCCCCTTACTTTTCTTCTATTTCCCTCGTAAAATCTGTGCTAACTTTATCCAAACCATTCTAGCGTAGACCCACCCACCACTTTAAGGAACTTTCCCGCCTCCGTTCTCCTCATTTTATACATTGACCTGCGGACTTTCCAACCAAACATCAATAGTTTTATTTCCACTTAGTCTTGTAGGCTTTGTAGAAACTATGGCACCACCCTGCTTTCCTAATAAAGATAGACTTGACATGTTACAACAGTCAATTTCTTTCATAACTGATTATTGTGGGCATAATTAAGCCATGGCTCGCACGTCTGCAAGTATTTCGGCGATACACAACCAACAGTAGCCTGAAGTACATTAGAGCATCTCCAGTTTGTTTGACTTCTTTTATACAATTCTTCTTTCAACAACATTACCATTTTATTTCCTTCACTTTCTAAACATAATGATTAATCGATGAAAGTATCTCGGTGCAACGACAGCAGTCCGTAATTCCATAGATTCCTTCTTTAAACATCAGATTAAATCCGAGCCAATCAGTCAACAGAGCCATTGATTGCTGCCGTCTTATTCTGTGAATTAACAACTTTATTATAGTTTAAGGATAGTAGAGAAATAGTTCGACTTACATTTTTGGATCGATTTATGTTTAGCTTTTCGTTTCTACTTTTTATTGATCTTGCTCTATTTCTTTTAATGCATAATTGGACCAGAAACGATGTAATTAGGGCAGATTATGGAATGTACAAACATAAGGACATAGCCGCACGCACACAGACAAGCATAGGTACACGCACACGCTCGCAGGCAAGCACGCACGTACGCACGGACGCACGCAGAGTCTGTTTTCACATAATTTTTACAGAACACGTTATCAGCCCTCCCTAAATCCAAGCAGCTCATGAATATTGCAGAACAATTATGTATGCGTGTTCCAGTGATATTTCTGGTTTCCTCATTTGAGGAAAATCTCAAGAACACCGAAAGATACAAATATGAACGGTAGCATTATATAATCTTCTCTACTCTAGGTACAAAGTCCCAAATTTGGGTGGGGCAAAGTCGGCCTCAGCGGAATTTGAACTCAGAACGTAAACACAGGCGTGCTAACGTTTCTTATTTCTTCATTGCCCACAAGGGGCTAAACAGAGAGGGGACAAACAAGGACAGACAAAGGGATTAAAATTTCATTTATCAATGTTAAGTACCATTACAATCAACACATTGTTGCCAACGAGTTACAAGTTTGTTTATTCCGTTAACACAAAAATCTGGAGTTCTGGAACTGATGAACTCTTTGAACGCACTTTCAGCATCGGTTTGATTTTTGAACTCCTCTCGCAGGAAACCATCAAGGTGCTTGAAATAGTGGTAGTCGGTAGGAGAAATGTATGGGGAATAAACTGGGTGGGGAAGAACTTCGTAGCCAAGTCCCCTCAACTTCTGAAATATCATTAGTGAAACATCGTGAGTTGCAGTGTGTTGCTGAATGAATATGTATTTCTCGGGAGAGTCTATTATTGCACATGAAGTTTTAACTGTATTGGTCTTTTACAAATAATAACTGCAATAGTTAAATACTGAGAGAGACATATTCTGCTTGGAGTTTACTGATATAGCAATCTGTGGCTGGCCCATCATAACTGAAAACAATTGTGCTATATTCGTGTCGGGGAAGATTCCTGTAGACTATCGGCCATCTGCCTTAACCGTCTGGTTGTGGTGAGAGTGTGGACACAACTTGCAACTGCCTCAACATTTGGCACTTTGTCTCAGCCGTTTACGGGGTCCGTCTGGCTAGAGTGGAAACGTATATCGCTCAGACGTCTTCTCACGCTCTGCAATTATTTACCGCCAAAAGCGGTTTCATATAGAGTACAAGCAGAAAATTCTAGAAAATTGGATCACGCGATGGCTTGACGCTGATTGGTTACTTAATAGACCGATCACGTGAAAGTATTGACGTTTGCACGTGATGTTTGACTGATACACGTCTAAAACATAGCAAAGAGAATCAAAGTGATGATTCACTGCGTATCCAGGAATATGTATAAAAGAAAATAATTCTGGATAAGAAATTACTGGACTAAAGACAAAAAAAAAAAAAGACAGTGGCTGCAATTTTTGTGGTTGTTGCGGT
>NC_043008.1:9426876-9456876 GCF_006345805.1 Octopus sinensis
AGCAGCAGCAACCACCACCACGACAAGTGCCAAGCAACACAAACGTGAAGAACATAAAGGATTTGATCTGACCTCTGAAATCATTAAAATATTTAATCTGTGCATATTTTATATTACAGATCATATTTTTTTAAATTAAAACACCAGCTAATCTTTCAAGATATTTCACAACGGACGATAAAAACCAAATATAAAAAAATTAGTAAGAATTCATTTTAATCAGTTTTATAAAAGTTTAAGAAGTTCCTGTTTTATGCTAAAACGTGAGTTTTTCTGAACGAAGTCTCATACTCTGAGCTTCAGTTATAATATCACATGTTAAAATTGAACTCATTTACATACTGCAGATATTTAGATGTTAATTTAAAATTTTACTCAACAGAAATGAGACATCTTCAGGAATAATGAAAAAAGAATTTTTTTAAAGTATAATATTGGTAGTAATGAGAGTGACTGCAACGCCACCATCGGTAACTGACGCAATTAACTGACACCTCAGAACGTAGCGGCAAACGAAATACCTATTTTTTTTTACTACCCACAAGGGGCTAAATACAGAGAGGACAAACAAGGACAGCCAAACAGATTAAGTCGATTACATCGACCCCAGTGCGTAACTGGTACTTATTTAATCAACCCCGAGAGGATGAAAGGCAAAGCCGACCACGGCGGAATTTGAACTCAGAACGTAACGGCAGACGAAACACCGCTACGCATTTCGCCCGGCGTGCTAACGATTCTGCTAGCTCGTCGCCTTTACATTGACTTCTTTTATTACTTTGAGTTATGTCAAAGATACAACAATAATAATATGTAATTAGAGTAGAGACATTTTTCGAACACTTTGATGATAAATACCGCCCTAACACTGGTTATGATGAATCCTATAAAATAGCGTGTGCCTTGTTATCGAGTATATTTTATGGTGCTTTTACACCTTTTATCACAAGAAAGAACTTTTTTCTCTACGATGATTTCAGTGAATTTGTCTTTAGAGGTTAAAATATATCACAAACATAACTGATCTTAAGTTCGTTTATTCCTACATACTGCTTGGTGTTGTGGATTTGTGTGGTCTAGTGGTTAGGGTACTGGATTTGTGATCGTATGATTGTGGCTTCGATTCTTGGACCGGACGACGCGTTGTGATCTCGAGCAAAACATTTCATTTTACGTTACTTCAGATCGCTCCGCTGGCAAAAAAATGAGTAATCCTGCAACGAACCGGCGTCCCGTTCATGTGGGGGCGTATACACCATAGAAACCGGGAAACTGACCCTATGAGCCTCCATGATTTGGGAAGGAACTTATTCTTTGTAAGCCTAGTACTTATTCTGTCGGTCTATTTTACCGAACCGCAAGCACCAGCATCGGTTGTCAAGCGATGTTGGGGGGACAAACACAGACACACAAACATATACATCTCTCTCTCTCTCTCTCTCTCTCTCTCTATATATATATATATATATATATATATATATATATATATGTATGTGTGTGTATATATCTAGGTTTCTCCCCCTAACATCGCTTGACAACCGACGGGCTTCTTTCAGTTTCCGTCTTCCAAATCTACTCACAAGGCTTTGGTCGACCCGAGGTTATATTAGAAGACACTTGCCATGCTGTGGGACTGAACCCAGAACCCTGTGGTAAGCAAGCTACTTACCACACAGCCACTCTTGCGCTTATTTATTCATTAAGAAAAAAACAGCAAATATCATTTGTATCGTGATAAATCCCACACCGAGGAATTCAATAGTTCTTTTTAGTATTTAGTATCCTAAATGTACCTTTAGTATCCACGTGCTTTAGTATCCTAAAACACGTGACTATGTTGTTTAATGGTTAATCCGTGAATGACTGTTCTACAACGGTTCCTACTTTTCTGGGTTAACCAGTTCTATACTACCATATTAAACAACGATGCACTTTTAAACTACACAATTTTAAAAGATTTTCAACCTCATTAACTTCACCTTTACAACCTTCACCATCGCCGCACCACTTTTCCACCGTCTTCATTAGCACCTTATCAATAACCGTGACCATCACCGTATGCATACTGAAAATACTCTCACCGCTACTATTAATATCAGTACATGCAAAAACAACAGTTTAATTATCTTAACAGATGTGGAATATCTCTTCCCAAGGTATCACCTTACACCTGTTTAAGTTACAAGGTAAGTAAACCTGAGAAACACAGTTTCAGTTCTTAATTGGCAGGGCGGTTCTCGTAGAAGAAACGATAGTGCCCCAGACTAAATATCTCCTAATAATTAGCTTCTCTCCCCGGCATTTTGAGTTCGAATTCCAAGAGTTTACTTTGTAAACATCCTCTCTCTAAAAAATGCGGCGAGCTGGCAGAAGCATTAGCACGCCGGGCGGTATTTCGTCTGTCGTTACGTTGTGAGTTCAAATTCCGCTGAGGTCGACTTTGCCTTTCATCCTTTCGGGGTCGATAAATTAAGTACCAGTTACACACTGGGGTCGATATAATCGACTTAATCCGTTTGTCTGTCCTTGTTTGTCCCCTCTATGTTTAGCCCTTGTGGGTAATAAAGAAATAGGTATTTTGTTCGTCTTTATGTTATACAGGCGGCGAGCTGGCAGACTGGTTAGCACGCCGGGCGAAATTCTAGGCGGTATTTCGTCTGTTGCTACGTTCTGAGTTCAAATTCCGCCGAGGTCGACTTTGTCTTTCATCCTTTCGGGGTCGATAAATACAGTACCAGTTTCGCACTGGGGTCGATGTAATCGTCTTAATCTCTTTGTCTGTCCTTGTTTGTCCCCTCTATGTTTAGCCCCTTGTGGGCAGTAAAGAAATATATATATATACATACTGAAATAATAATGGAGACGCTAAGCGGTTGCCTCCACATTCTATGGCAAGAGGTGAGACGTGTGAATGAGTCGACCGGTATCAACACTCTGCAAAGAGTGATCCACAGAGGACCAGCTTCAATTTGATGTATGCTACATGTTCCTGTGTTGCTAATTATACATGTCCTAAACAAAATGGCATTACTTTTTGACATCGCAGCTGCTGAAGTTCAAAACTACCATTATTCAAATCACCCTCGTGGATCTTTTCCTTTTGAAGGGCAGATGTCAAACACAATTTCTAGTTAACTAAACACTTTTAAACTTCGTATACTGGTAGAATGTGTTTATAAAACATCATTTTCTCTTGGTTTTATTGAGAAAATTCTATAGTTTGTAAGATATTTCGTCTGAAAATCCGAGCATTTCGGCATTTTTAACCAATCGATTACCTCCATTCAACTAAAATCATTTGCTGCGTCTAAAACTGAGACATCATCCTGTAACTAACCCTAAACCTCCCCCTAACTCCTAACCCTAACCCTAAATTTTTTTCTTAATTGTTAAATTAATTTAATTCCATTGCTTTAGTTTTTTTACACCCGTAACAAATTAATTTAACAATTAAGAAAAAAAATTTAGGGTTAGGGGGGAGGTTTAGGGTTAGTTACAGGATGTTGTCTCAGTTTTAGACGCAGCAAATGATTTTAGCTCAAAAGAGAGCATAGAATTGGTTAAAATTCGAAAAATTAAACTACGTTAAATAAACAAATTACAATTTTCTCAAGAAAGCCAAGAGAAAAAAAATGTTTTATTTTGACACATTCTACCAGTATCCGAAGTTTTAAAGTGTTTAGTTAACTAGAAATTGTCTGCCGTTCAAAAGGAAAAGATACCCCTCGTTAGTAAGGGTGAAGAGTGACAGAAAGTGCCACGGCCACTTCTCGCTTGCAATTTAGAATTTAGAATTTTAAATGCTATTTTAATAAAAAGAACGTGACACTAATTTGGTCAATGTTTTCAAACATAATAGTGTCTTCTTGACGATGACCTGCAGAATTCAGTGTACTGTCCACGTAGACATTGAAAATGCATGCATTAGATTTTAACTGAATTACATGCAAGCTGATAATCCCGCATTCGACATGTCATTTCGAGCCTATCAGAGATAAGATGCGGATGTTGTGAACCACATAGAACAGTCGGTTGTATGAATAGAAGCCAGTTTGTATGATTGGACCGAATAAAGTAGTGATTCTTCTTGTGACAGATGTCATTTATTTTCAACAAAATGTTAATTCTTTGCAAAATAGCATTGAATATTGATCAGTTTTCCACAAGCGAAAGCAGCGGATTAGTTCTGTTATCGGGGAAAGTCGTTCGTGAAAGATTTTAACAACGAAAAAATAAAAAATGTATCCCCAGCTTCTACTCTTTCTTTCTTTCTTTTTTCTTCTTTCTTTCTTCCTTCCTTCCTTCCTTTCTTCTTTCTTCTTTCTTTCTTCTATCTTTCTTCTTTATTTCTTTCTTTTTTTCTTTCTTTCTTTCTTCTATCTTTCTTCTTTATTTCTTTCTTTTTCTTTCTTTCTTCTTTCTTTCTTTCTTCCTTCCTTTCTTTCTTTCTTTCTTCCTTCCTTCCTTTCTTTCTTTCTTTCTTTCTTTATTTCCTTCTTTCTTTCTTTCTTTCTTCCTTCCTTCTCTCTTCCTTCCTTTCTTTCTTTCGTTCTTTCTTCCTTCCTTCCTTTCTTTATTTCCTTCTTTCTTTCTTTCTTCCTTCCTTCCTTTCTTTCTTTCTTTCTTTCCTTCTTCTTTTCTGTCCTTCTTTCTTTCTTTCTTTCCTTCTTTCCTTCTTTCTTTCTTTCTTTCTTTCTTTCTCTCTCTCCCTCCCTCCCTCTCTCTCTCTCTCTCTCTCTCCACCCCACATACAGGCACTCACACATACACACACGCATACGCGAGAAGTATTTCTTCTTTGTTGTATGATCCTAGCATACTATTTTAGCGTAATGGTAACACCTCTATTCTTCTTAATCGGCTGTTCACAAGTTGGGAAAGTTGCGTGTGTAGACAAAAACCATACTAAAATTTGAGTTTCCAAATATTTTATTGACCTGCGTCGTTATATTTAAAAATATTTGTTGTGACCCCCTTCGGTCATGAATGACCATAGGACTGCACCCAGTAAGTTACCCTCCGAGGCACAAGTCCGGGCAAGGTTATTTATGGAAGACCAGCAGTCGCCCACGCATACCAGATTCCCCTCTCCACGCCACCAGTGTTATCCAAGGGAAAGGCAAAAGCCGATACAGCTTGACACCAGTGACATCGCAGCTCATTCACTAACGTTCAAGTGGCTGAGTACTCCACAGGCACGTGTACCCTTAACGTAGATCCCGGGGAGATTCAGCGTGACACAGAGTGTGGCAAGGCTGGCCCTTTGAAATACAGGTACAACAGAAACAGGAAGAAAGACTGAGAGGAAGTTGTGGTGAAAGAGTACAGTAGCGTTCACCCCCCCCCCTGCCGGGGTTTCGTGGAGCTTTAGGTGTTTTCGCTCAATAAACACTCACAATGCTCAGTCTGGGAAACGAAACTGCGATCCCACGACCGCGTGTCCGCTGCCCTAATTACTAGGCCAATTACAAATATACATCCAATAAATTAATTGATTGATGTTCATTGAACATAACGGTTTGGAATCTTCTGTATATACCTTGCTGGATAATATAATGAAGGTAGCACAAAGAAATTAATTACTGCATGTAATTAATTTGTTACTAGACACCACAGGTTAAGGTGGTATCTTTTGTCAACTACGATATAAGCATGTTACTTAAAAATGAGAGAGAATACAACTTAAGAGAAGCGACATAGATTACCCTTGAAAGCTTAGCGCTTCTCTAGCAGTGGCAACTCGTAGATAAAATTAATGGGGGCGCTGCTTCAGAAAATTTTTAGCTGTTGTTTTAATATTGTGTAAAAGGAAATAAACATATAAAAACAAAATTTTATACATAAACTTGATCGGTTCTCATTTTAGCCACTGCCGAGTAGTGTGTCTAATTTGTTCACTGAACACCGCCGCGAATTCCCCCTTGTTTTTCAAAAATCTCCCCTAAATCAGAAAATAAGGGGGAAATCTGCCTTGATTTTCAAATACTGGCAGCAACACTGAAGTTGGAAACAGTATAATAATCTAATTCCATAGTTTATCACATTCAAGAATATAAACGCGTTTTTAAGCACAACACACGCTGAGTCAAAAAGAAACACTATTTTTTACTCGGCACTGTCATTCACGCAGTGCTCTCTCTCCCTAAGTGAAGCTTCCTATCTCGGACATGTGAGCATGTGCACAACAGCTAAACACTGCATCACTGGGACTGTGAAACGCGCAGTTCTATATAAGGATTTTTGTATTTTTTCATAAATAAGGGGAAGGCTACTGACATTAAGATTAAGGATTATATAATGTATAAAGAGAGAATTAAAGAAAAATAGGACTCGTTATATTGAATGTTATCGATAATATTGAGTGGAAATAGGGGTGATGCAGTTCCGCAGTTCCTATATACTAGCCGCCACTGTTCTCTAGGTAAGTTGAATTTGCCAATCTTTTTATAGCTGTTAACCATACTTCAAGAATCTTCGACCAAACTGTTTGGTAGCAAACTCACTACTTTTGAAAATCGCCACGTTAACCATAACAAGTTAGCCAGTGCTGATTAGTCGAGATATATTCACGCAGGTGTTAATTACTTTTATGGCGACACGTATTCTTTTATGGAAATATATTAGTTCGTGGTACTAGACTGGGGAAAAAAATAAGAGCTACAGTTCAAATCTCAGCCAATATCCAGTGAAACTATCAAAAGTTTATCGTCAATTTCTTTTTATCACACTTACGACTTTTGTTATCAAAATATATTCAAAATGTACAAATACTATTTTGTTATCTGCCAATGAATCGATTGAGCATCATTCAACATTTCGGACTTATTATTTTCCATTATGTTATAGATTCTACATCGAGTCTCTTCAATCATAAATAATTTTTTTAAAAAATAAAACATCAATAAGATACATAAAAAGCAGTAATATCACATAAAAAAAAATAAGCCTCTCTCCATTAAGATAAGAATTCACATTCTATATAATATAAACCGACACACGTTTGTGTTTCCGTTTGTGTAAGTTTGACATCAATGTTACGTTCCAATAGAAAACCACAAATGTTAGTCTTGTTTAAGTCTAAGGTGATGCTTG
The DNA here is from genome assembly GCF_006345805.1 of Octopus sinensis. Lineage (NCBI taxonomy): Eukaryota > Metazoa > Mollusca > Cephalopoda > Octopoda > Octopodidae > Octopus > Octopus sinensis. The sequence continues at coordinate 9,433,969 of NC_043008.1, forward strand.
TCTATTGACTACCTGCTTAATTCTTTTCAACGAGTTTTCTCACGTTTATTGTATCGGATACAGTATTATCTGATAGGTTTTTTTCTCCATTATTTCCCTGCGATTTTGTTGAAGAAGTTTAAAAGGGCGTGTATGATGCATCAGTTTAATGTTACATTGAATGAGTTCATTTCTCTAACGTAGATGTTATAATGTTAGCATAAGATCATGCATTCAAGTATAGAGATAAACTATTGCCTGATATATTCTAGTCTTGGATGTTTTGAAGTTCTTCCTTCCTTCCTTCCTTTCTTTATTTCGTTCGTTCTGTCTTTCTTTCATTTCTTTTTATTTTACATTTATTTCCCCCCAAGCTTTCATCGGTGTAATGATTGATTTTTCTTTACTTTGCTGGAGCAATTGCATTTGCGCCCGGGCGCTTGGTTGTATCGTCGAACTATACAACTGTAAAGTAAGTCATTCTTCTTTCTGTCAACCACACGCGCGCGCGCGAAGATGTTAGTCTCGTTCATGGACCCAGAATAGTGAATGCAGCAATAAGGTTTGAACTGCTGCCTGCATCTACCAAATGGATAGCCAACAACGATGATAAGCACTCTGTAGAAAATGAAAGAAATTTTGAAAACACAAAATTTTCACATTGCACACACACACACACACACACACACACACACACACACACACACACACACACACGTATATATGTACGTTTTTATATGTACGTGTGTGTGTGTTTGTGTATGTATAAGTAGAAAGGGAGCCGAACACAAGCATGCTTGATGAGTATAATTTATATGAAATACAAATAAACAAGAGGAATTATGCAATAGTCTTATCTTGACAGCTGTTTCGGATGAACCATAGCTTACGAATATCTATACTACGCTCGTTTTACAGTTCTCGTACACATTACATTCTTTATACCTACATACATACATACATACATACATATATTTATATATATATATACATATATATATATATTACCAGTGGTTAGCATTATTACCCTCATATTTATTATATATATATATATATATATACATATACATATACATATGCATATACATACATGTGTGTGTGTCTCTGTGTGTAGATAGACAGTTCAATAAATAGATAGATAGAGAGAGAAAGAAAGAGTGAGAGAGATTAATTGATAGATAGTATGTGCATATGTATACGTGTATAAGTATATGTATGTGTGTATAAACACACATATACACACGTTCAGTTGCATGAAGGTTAATTCAGTGATCTCTGTCAAAACGCCTTATTAGGTCTCCAACCAAATTCTCTCACCCCACAGCGTTTTCCATTCGACGAATGTTAGCAAGAAAATTATGTGATTAGGAAATTGATTGGTCGTAATTAGACGACCGCTTCAGATCTTTATTCTCGGCTCAATTTGCCTTCGCACTTTTATATTTCCCTGTCTCTAACCTTCAGCTCAATCCTATATTATTTCCATCTCTCATGCATATGACTATGCGCCTATCCACTTCCTTCTGATATTTCTATCTGTAAATATTTGTCCAAACTTAGGGTGGTGAGCTGGCAGAATTTTTATCACTCTGGGAAAAAACGCTTAGAGATTTTTCGTCTGTCTACGTTCTGAGTATTAATTCTGCCGAGATCTATTTTGCCTTTCATGCTTTTGGGGTCGATAAAATAAGTACCAGTTGAATACTGGGTTTGATGTAATCCACTTACACCCTCTCTCGAAACTGCTGGCCTTGTGCCAAAATTTGAAACCAATACTTACCCAAACTGACCATATGTACTCTGGTCCTCTATAATATCTTTATAAATACATAAACATCTATGAGCATGTACGAATATATATACACACACACGTACTTACTCATGCATTTACACACGTACAGAAATATAAATATGCATTATGCACAACATTGTGTGAATCAGAAGACATGAAATAAACATTATAAAGCCTTACTGTAGGTAAAATAAGAATGCAAAGATGTACTTTTTATACCGCTGATGTACAAAACAAGGAAGGAGTCTCCAGGTTTGTTAACCGCTCCTCTGAAAAGACGTCCCTAGCTTCCTTCACCAATCAATGGTATAGAACAGTTACTACATAAAGCAATCATAAACTAGGCTAGCACCGCTGTTGATAGCCCAATGTGGATAGTTGTGCTTTTGATAACTCATCATTAATTAAACAACATCTATTATCTATTTTTATACACACGTAAGTCCGATGAAATTAAATCAATTTAAACATTACGGCGCATCATTGTGTGTTAAATATGAACATAACCACATTATTTATATACGATTGATGTTCGTATCAAAACGGAGGGAGTCTTTTATGGAGATGCTCAATGTATTGAATTTCTTCGGAGAAGACTTTTCTCCCAAAATAGTATCGATCAGCAGCTGTATAAAGCAATCTTAGTGGATAAAGCGTAAATACATTCTCATTTAACCTACAGTGAAGCATTGTAATGGTTCAATATGTTTCAGTTTTTCAGATTTACGCGTGCATAAAAATAGATAATAGCTTTATTATGTCAAAAGTACGAACATATGCAAACAAGGCTATCCACTACGGTGCTATCTTAATTCGTGACTGAACCTGTAACCATATAGTTAGGAAGCAAACTTCTTACCACACAGCTACACTTTCACCTATATCACACAGCAATGCCTTCAACTATTGAGAGAGATTTGTTTAAATAATGACGACCGTCAAAAGTACAAATATGCAAGTTAGGCTATTCACTACAGTGCTAGTCTAATTTATAAAGGATATTGGTTAAAGAGAGAAGCCGATTACATCTCTGACGAGGAGTCAACAACCTACGAAACTCCGTCAGGAGACTCCCTCCTTTCTTTTCCAGCTTGTCAATGGAATAAGATATTGTGACGGTTACACACATACATACACAAACACACAAAGATACATATAAAGACAAATGTATTTGTATATGTGTATATGCATACACATATATATGCATATAGGCATACATATATATATCTATATAGATATTATATACGCACACACCCACACATCCACGCACACACAGAGAGGCACACACACACATACATTAGGTCAGGAACCAACGATTTCTTATCAAAGACTAAAAAATGAGCAAAAAGTTGTTGGTGAAAAGATTGACCTGAATGGATATTTCAGAATATTTTATATGAAATATCATTCTTTTTCAAACATCAAAGTGCGGAGAAGTGCCGTTCCGGTGTTTTGTATTTCTTTTAAAGAAATTAAAATCTTGTGGTCATGTGACTTATGTAAGCTTTGATAGAAGTAGGTTTTGGCACAGCTATTAGAATTTCTAAAGTTACATATACAGTCATTAATAAGAGAAATCTTGTCACGATTAAGCTTAGCTAAATAATTAGGGAAGAAATAGTTTCTGTTAAGTTAGATGCATCTGAGTATGATAGTTTAATTGTAATCCTATTGAAAAATTTATATCTACAAGGTGGAAAGTTTTTGTTAAGTAAGGATATTTTTATTATAGGACAGTAAGCTTCCATTTTGAATAGGGGATGAAACCAAGTGAAGTGGTGTTCCTCGATCTTTTATGCTTTTCCTGAATACACCTATTTGGAACCTGACAACGGTTTCGAAACTTTTGCACAATTGACGGACTTTCTGTTCTTAATTGATACTCTACATTCAAATGTACTGAGTCCTTCCCTGTGTAAAGAGCCTCTTTGATCCTTCTATGAAATGAACTCGATCACACATATACAAGCATAGTGTGAATGGATGTATGTATCCATACATATATGCTTTCATAATTTTTCCACGCCATTATAAATTGTTTAAAGAAATATTTGATATGGTACTTTCCGATATTGCAGCTGTAAAAGTTCCGTGACTTGTCCCAGCAGACTAAATACGCTGCATGATATCGATATCAGTTAGCAAATACATTTTAGCCTGTTTATTGGGTTTCTTGAGTCACTTTGCTTCTGTAAACTCACGAAAACGACGACGGCAACCACCACCACCATCAATCATCATCATCATAATCACCATCACCACCACCACCATCATCACCATCACCACCATCATCATCATCGACCTCATACTGATGATGATTTCTTCCTACTCCTTCTTTTTTTTGTTCTTCCTTCTACCTCCTTGATCTTCTTTTTCTTCTTCCTCCTACTTCCTTGTTCTTTTTTCTTCTTTTTCTTCCTCTTTCTATTTCCTTCTTCTTCCTTCTTCTCCTCCCCACTCCTCCTCCTCCTCCTCCAACTACTACTACTACTACTACTGCTACTTTTTCTTCTTCCTCCTACTTCCTTGTTCTTCTTTTTTCTTTTTCTTCCTCCTACTTACTTCTTCTTCCTCTTTCTCCTCCTCCTCCTCCTCCTCCTCTACTACTACTACTACTACTACTACCACCACCACCACCACCACTACTACTACTACTACTACTTCTACTACTACTGCTACATTTTCTTCTTCCTCCTACTTCCTTACTCTTTTTCTCCTTCCAACTTCTACTTCCTTATTGTTGTTCTCCTTTTTCTTCTCCCTCCTTCTACTTCCCCCTTCTTCTTCTTGCATTATCAGCTTCACATATTCCACAAGCCGAGAAAAACCAATAGAATAACAACCCATTGATGGATGCATGATTTCTGATCTTTAAAGCACAAAGCAAATTTATCTTCTCTCTGTCACATAAAGGATTGAAGGGTTTCTGTAAAGGAATCACAGAATATCTTTCTTGCTCTCCACCTCGAATTGATTACATTGATTCCAATATATGACTGGTACCTTTTGTAATCGGACACGGAGAAATGGAAACTAAAATTGAACTTGGTGGAGATCGAACTCGGAGCGTACAGAACCAAAACGAATACTGCAAAACTGTTTTTGTTTCCGAATCATAGCAAAATAGCGCAGGCGTGGCTGTGTGGTAAGATGTTCGTTTCCCAACCACATGGTACCGGGTTCATTCCCACTGCTGCGTGGCACCTAGTGCAAGTATCTTCTACTATAGCCTCGAGCCGACTAAAGCTTTGTGAGTGGATTTGGCAGACGGAAACTGAAAGAAGCCTGCCGTATAGGTGTGTATGTGTGCGTGTCTGTGTGCGTGTGTGTGTGTGTGTGGTGTGTGTGTGTGTGTGTGTGTATGCATTGTCTGTTTGTCTCCCACTACCGTTTTATAACCGGTGTTAATTTGTTTACATCCTCTTACTTTGGAGGTTCGGCCAAAGAAAATGACAGAATAAGTACAAAGCTTTTTTAAAAAATGTGTACTGAGGTCAGTTCCTTCGACTAAAAAACTCCTCGAGGCAGTGCTCCAGCATGGCCGTAGTCTAATGACTGAAACAAGTAAAAGATAAAAGACGAAAGGATAACACCGATCGTTCATTAGCTAATTATTGACAATGATTACAATAATAATTTTTTTTTTAAATCAATGTTTCTTCCTCTCTCTTCACCATAACTGTTTGTCTTACACTCCACTTAATATTTTCATTTGCTAATTATGCACTAATTAAACAATATGATGAAACACAGCTCAGAAATAATTAACAAATAAACTGGGAAAAATACAATATAACGAAGCGATTTCTTTGTTACAAACGAAGAATGTTTTTATGTATTTATTTCATTTGTTGGGAGTGAGGGCTATGGCTATGTGGTTAAGATGCTCGCTTTGGAATTTCGAGGATTCGGGTTCGATCTCACTGTGCGGCACTTTGGGCAAGTTGTCGCAAACTTGAACCCTGAGTGAAATTGATAAACGGAAACTGTGAATAAGCCTGTCGTATATGTGCATGTGTGTGTGTGTGTGTGTGTGTGTGTGTGTGTTTGTATTAGTGCACCGCTCCCACTGCTTAATAACGAATGTTGGTTTGTTTACGTCCCCGTAACTTAGAGAATGATATAGAATAAGCATCAGACCCTTTAAAACATATACGGGACCTTTGTGGTTTTCGTCACTATCTACAATCTAGTTCCAATTATTTTCAAATTTGGTATATTAATTAAGTTTTGTATGCTAACTATGAAAATAAAATTCATTTTCCCTATAAATCTATGATTAAACAGTTATTAGCCTTTAAAATTTGCAAAATTTGGGTATTTTAGCCAATCGGAAGCGAGTATTATACACATTACCGTGGCGAAGAACTCTGTTTCCATAGTAACCAAAGCAAAGAAGCATCACGTGTTCCATAGCTGATTGCGAAGAACTGTTTCCATAGTAACCAAAGATGCTGCGCATGCTCACAAGGAGTGTAACCACCACGTGTACTATAATTGTTTGTTTTCATAACAGATGGGTCCCACACTTAACAAATTGAAAGTACCTGGGCATCTTTAATAAAGCGTGGAAACAAACGCCGGTATAGGACACATCGTTCCATGGTTGACTCTTATTTTTGTGAATTTATGTGAAGGAGATATGAGAAAGATAATTTATTTTATAAAATCCTAGAATGTATTGCAAACTTTCGTTCTCGAATTTTTTAAACTAATTTTTGACTGTCATTTCTAGCAACTCCTGTTGGTTTGTTCGTAGCTTTTAAATATTCAATTTGCTTGCGAATGTTTTAATGTTTACTGTAGCTAGTTTACTGTAGCTAGTTTAATGTTTTGACATGCCGGTGCCCCTACTCCTTGATAATGGAAGAGGCAACGAACGCGCTATTTTCTGATTGCCCGAATGATTAATCAAACAATCGATTGGCTATTTAGTTAACTAGTAAACCAATTAACAAATAAAAAAGTGAAATAAAACCCGTGCGTGTGTTTATTATTGGTATAATAACCCTCCCGACACTGAAATCGAGAAGCACAAGGCCAGCAATTTCAGGATGGGGGATTAGTCGATTGTATCGACCCCCAGTACTCAAATGGCGCTTATTTTATCGAGTTCTAAAGGATGAAAGGTAAAGTCAACCGCGACGGAATTTGAAAAAACTCTGTATAATTAATAAATATTTTGCTTGATTGTCGTTCTGAGTTCAAGATTTTAATTATGCCTGTTTGGCTTAAACTAGGAACATTGTAGTTCGACTAGGAAGGAACATTGTAGTTTATACCTGTTTGGCTTAAACTAGGAACATCGTAGTTCGACTAGGAAGGAACATTGTAGTTTATACCTGTTTGGCTTAAACTAGGAATATTGTAGTTTTTAGCATTACTGAAGACTCTGGTTTCGTGTTGTGTATTATGGTAGGAGTACCATTTGGTGAAACTCTACAAATTATTGCCACACAAAATATTGAACTTAACAACTTTAAGCAAACGAACCCGTCGACTTTACTACTGCTCGCCCTTGTTGTATCTATCCTGTTGTGGCCTGAACCATTCGATAAAGAATTGTGTCCGCAGAAACAGTGCAAGGTCTGAGACACGATTGTCCACTGCTGGGCCCTTCAGGTTATTATCAACTATCCTATCCATGCTTCCACTCCTGGTAATTTGCGCCTCATAACCATAACCACTGCTGGGCCCTTCAAGTTATTATCACCTACCCTATCCTTGCTTCCACTCCTGGTAATTTGCGCCTCTTAAACATAAAGTCTCCCAGCGGTACTTCTTCAGCCACATGACTTGGAATCTTGTACATGCAAGGTCTGAGAAACGATTGTCCACTGCTGGGCCCTTCAGGTTATTATCACCTACCCTATCCATGCTCCCACTCCTGGTAATTTGCGCCTCATAACCATAAGGTCTCCCAGCGGTACTTCTTCAGCCACATGACTTGGAATCTTGTACATGCATGGTCTGAGGCACGATTGTCCACAGCTGGGCCCTTCAGGTTATTATCACCTACCCTATCCATGGTAATTTGCGCCTCATAACCATAAGGTCTCCCAGCGGTACTTCTCCAGCCACATGACTTGGAATCTTGTACATGCATGGTCTGAGGCACGATTGTCCACAGCTGGGCCCTTCAGGTTATTATCACCTACCCTATCCATCCTCCCACTCCTGGTAATTTGCGCCTCATAACCATAAGGTCTCCCAGCGGTACTTCTCCAGCCACATGACTTGGAATCTTGTTACATGCAAGGTCTGGGACACGATTGTCCACAGCTGGGCCCTTCAGGTTATTATCAACTACCCTATCCATGCTTCCACTTCTGGTAATTTGCGCCTCGTAACCATAAGGTCTCCCAGCGGTACTTCTCCAGCCACATGACTTGGAATCTTGTACATGCAAGGTCTGAGAGACGATTGTCCACTGCTGGACCCTTCGGTTTATTATCAACTACCCTATCCTTGCTTCCACTCCTGTTAATTTGCGCCTCATAAACATAAGGTCTCCCAGCGGTACTTCTCCAGCCACATGACTTGGAATCTTGTATCAGCAGGTCTGAGAGACGATTGTCCACTGCTGGGCCCTTCGGTTTATTATCAACTACCCTATCCTTGCTTCCACTCCTGTTAATTTGCGCCTCATAAACATAAGGTCTCCCAGCGGTACTTCTCCAGCCACATGACTTGGAATCTTGTACATGCAAGGTCTGAGAGACGATTGTCCACTGCTGGACCCTTCGGTTTATTATCAACTACCCTATCCTTGCTTCCACTCCTGTTAATTTGCGCCTCATAAACATAAGGTCTCCCAGCGGTACTTCTCCAGCCACATGACTTGGAATCTTGCTACATGCAAGGTCTGAGAGACGATTGTCCACTGCTGGACCCTTCGGTTTATTATCAACTACCCTATCCTTGCTTCCACTCCTGTTAATTTGCGCCTCATAAACATAAGGTCTCCCAGCGGTACTTCTCCAGCCACATGACTTGGAATCTTGCTACATGCAAGGTCTGAGAGACGATTGTCCACTGCTGGACCCTTCGGTTATTATCAACTACCCTATCCTGCTTCCACTCCTGTTAATTTGCGCCTCATAAACATAAGGTCTCCCAGCGGTACTTCTCTCAGCCACATGACTTGGAATCTTGCTACATGCAAGGTCTGAGACACGATTGTCCACTGCTGGACCTTCGGTTTATTATCAACTACCCTATCCTTGCTTCCACTCCTGTTAATTTGCGCCTCATAAACATAAGGTCTCCCAGCGGTATTTCTCCAGCCACATGACTTGGAATCTTGCTACATGCAAGGTCTGAGAGACGATTGTCCACTGCTGGACCCTTCGGTTTATTATCAACTACCCTATCCTTGCTTCCACTCCTGTTAATTTGCGCCTCATAAACATAAGGTCTCCCAGCGGTACTTCTCCAGCCACATGACTTGGAATCTTGTACATGCAAGGTCTGAGACACGATTGTCCACTGCTGGACCCTTCGGTTTATTATCAACTACCCTATCCTTGCTTCCACTCCTGTTAATTTGCGCCTCATAAACATAAGGTCTCCCAGCGGTACTTCTCCAGCCACATGACTTGGAATCTTGCTACATGCACATTATCTTAATACTTTCAATAGAATCATATTTAAAATACAAAAGAAAACATCGCTCTCCGCCAACTTCCAGCAAACATGTCTTGACCTTTTAATGTTCTTATTCTCATTCTCTTTCATACTCTTTGCAATCGTATCTTCTCAGCTGTATTGAAGGTGACCCATTTATGAGTAAATTGCTTTTCTACAAAAAATCCCATCTAATGCAAGGTATGCTGGACTCTTAACTCCGGAAAACAACCACGAGTTTAATGGTGGCTATATCTACATCTGTCTGTCTGTCTGTCTGTCTACCTATCTGTTTCGTTGCCTATTTATCAGTCAGTCTAAATTTGTTTTTTGTTTGTTTTTGTTTTTTTTTTACTTGTATATATTTATTTCTCACATTTAGCAACTCAGGCATAGACTTTTCTCTGCGCATGCGCGCGCATATGGAAGGGAGGGAGGGAGAGAGGGAAAGAGAGAGAAAGAGAGAAAGAGAGAGAGAGGAAGTGAGAGAGATGAAGAGAGTGGAAGAGAGAGAAGAAGAAAGAGAGAGAAAGAGAGAGGGGAAGAGAGAGAGGAATAGAGAGATGAATAGAGAGGGGAAGAGATAAACAGAGATGGTAAGAGAATAGGAAGAGAGAGAGAAGAAGAGAGAGAAAGAGAGAGAAGAGAGGGAGAGAGAGAAGAGAGAGAGAAGACAGAAGAAGAGAGAGAAAGAGAGAAGAAGAGAGAGAAAGAGAGAAGAAGAGAGAGAGAGTAAGAGAGAGAGTGTATGCACGCATACATACATTTTGACACACACTACATACATACATACATACATACATACATACATACATACATAGAAAATACCTACGCTGAACTATTGAGAAATTTGCAGTTACTCTATCTATCCAGATTACAAAGGTCTGGTTTATACCTGTAATTATTGGGGCACCCATAAGATGTCTAAAATTTACAATATTAATAATTGTTTTTCAGTCGTGTTTGTTTGTTTGTCCGTGGACAAGATAACTCAAGAACCGCCGGATGAAACTTTCAGGGATCTTTGGGTCTTGTGACTGGCACAAACTGATTAGATTTTGGGATCGATCCCGTACCGGGCAAGGATTCAGGATTATTCTTCCTGTTTTTTTTTTTGTTTTTTTTACTTAATTTGTGTGATAGGTCGGGTTCACTTTTAGTATTCTCGTTTGTCAGAGCAATCGAGTTTATTTCAGATATTCTCATTTTAAAAATCATCTCTGGCTATTCGTTGAGAGGACGTCGTTGTTGCCTTGGTGGAGGTTTGCACTCTCTGAGGGTTCTTGCTATTATTATTATTATTATTACTGAGTGAGAGAGCAGTGCATGCCATCAAAGTGACACTGGGGTAAAATATACAAAGCCCAGTATACCCGTCTGATAAGGGTACACCAGGCACATGCATCACAACCATATGTGCGCGACATGGTGATCTCATATCAAGATAAACAGTGCATGACCTTGCAGGTGGGGCCCAGTTAGAATTTTCTTCTGGTCGAGTAGCCCATCCCGCTCAAAAGGTCCCTGAATAAGGGTTGTTTAAGGATGTTGAACGAACCACCCGTGTTTCCAAAGGTGAATTATCCAAACCTCTAAGAATTCCTTTCAACACATGGCTATGATGCTCCCCCACTACTTCTGCTCGTGATCAGAGATGCACATATCGTCAGCCACTAAGGGACATGCTCAACTGGTTAAGGTCAAACAACTGACAAGCAAATCTGTGGTATTGAGCAGAATATTTGCTGTAGCCCATCTTTTATACCAAGACAAAACAATGTACATGATAACACTTCCAATCAGTTAAGATCGGAAGCCATGAGAGCCACTGCCTGGTGAGGAATTCCATTGTAGGTTTCCTATGGGTTAATCACTGGATTATTTTTCCGTTTTTTTTTTTACTTAATTTTTGAAAGTGGCTGGATTCATTTTTAGTGTTCTCACTTGTGAGAGCAGTTGAGTTTATTTCAGATATTCTCATTTCAAAAATCCTCTCTGGCTATTCGTTGAGGAGGACGTCGGTGTTGCCTTGGCGGAGGTTTGCGCTCTCTGAGGGCTCTTGTTTTTCTATGCATTCATTACTATCCGTTTTAAAGCTGTATCTCATTAGCACCGTAAGAACTTACATTGTTTCACAACTTTGCAACAAGAGTACATTCTACACCAAAAGCCAAACTGAGAGTGTCTCTCTTGATAACTACCCCAGTATCGTTTGTTCTAACAGAACATCCACATTTAAGTGGGGGTAAATATTACTTCTCTCGGTTGGTGTATCCTTAGGGGTCTACATTTCTGTGGATACGTGGAAAATAAAGAAAATCTGGCATATACGAAACTTAGTTGTTGTTATATCTGCTCAACCTTCATTTTCTACAAGTTCAAGGTTTGGCTTAAGCTTTTCGCCTTGTGAAGGAATTTAGTCATTTTACCTGCTGATGAGTAAATGCCTTGTCTACCGAGACTCCAGAATTGCAAAACGGTTTATAGCCTACTTTTCACAAATGATTTCGAGCTGGTAATATCACTATTAGATTTCACTAGGCATGTTGTATATGTACACACACACACACACGCACACACACACACACAACACACACACACACACACACACACACACACACACACACACACACACATACATATACACACACACACACACACACTCAGACGCACACACGTTTATGTTGTGACACTAGATGATACTGAAGTATTTTTACATATATTGCCAAGGGGCCTAAAGTGGCCGTACATACCAGTAAGCATAAATATGTATTTATGCATTTGTATAGCTTTCTCCATATATAATTACTTCGGTGCATATTCATGAGGATATATGTATGTGTGTGTGAGAGAGAACGTGTGTGTGAAAGAGAGGGATAGATAAAGAGTGTGTGTGAGCGTGTGAGCGAGTGTGTGTGTGTGTGTGTGTGTGTGTGTGTGTGTGTGTGTGTGTGTTGTGTGTGTGCGTGCGTGTGTGTCTGTGTGTGTGTTTGTGTATGTGTGTGTGTGTGTGTATGTCTCTGTGTGTGTGCGTGTGTGTTTGTGTGCGTGTGTGTGTGTGTGTGTGTGTATGTGTGTGTGTGCGTGTGTACGTGTGTGTCTGTGTGTCTTAATAGGAGAGAACGAGAGAGCCATGCAAATTAAATACTTGATATATAAAATGCCAGAGGTAGAAAACTGAAGCTAATTAATTGGGATGGTGTTCCTGATTTACATAAGATGGCTGCGGAACGGTCTTCTTTATATACACACACACACACATGTATGTATGTATGCATGTATTAATCCAGCGAAAGATCCACATCCCAAAGGCATTTCTCTTCTTTCCTGTTGCTCTCCACATTGTCCAAGTCTAGTACGAACATGCAGGATTCCCAGACCTCTCTTCCCACCAGTAATCATTGTGCTTGCATCATGCAAACGTGTGAGATCTCCAAGACTAGAGTCTCGTACGGATCTTATAATCTGATAAGTCTGTGTGTGTGTGTGTGTAAAGTTCTATCAAAAAACAAAGCATTGAGCATGATTACAGATAAATAAAATGAAACTGCCAAAAAGTCAGCATTTCCTTTTTAAAGTAATGTTCAGGTAACGACTCTAGTAACGTTAATTTGTACATAAAAGCGAACTTCAGACTACGTCAGTGGATGGACTTTGAATAAATTTGCACAGTCGACAGTAACGATGCAAATAACCAGTCGGCAGTAACGATGCAAATGCAATTGCGAGAAAGCTATGCCGAAGAAACGTGCGTTGGACACATTTAAATCAAATATGCCGAATAATTAACTTTAGAAAAAATATATGCAGATATACTAATCTACATATGTATATATATATATATATACATACATACATACATATATATATATATATATATATATATACATACATACATATATATATATATATATATATATATATATATATATATATTATATATATATATATATAAAAGGAAATGAAGAAAATGCTGACAAATAATTGAAGTAATTAAGTAATTTAATTAGGTGAAAGTTCTTTTTACGGTTTGCGCATTTGTTATGCTTATCATAAATTACTTAAATTACTTCAATTATTTGTCAGCATTTTCTTCATTTCCTTTTTTATATATCACCACTCGTGTTCGACATCTCCATTTTTTAAATATATATATATATATATATATATATATAGTTAATCCAAACAAGAAAACACAAAAAAACACAACAACGCGAGGACGTGGAACAAATATAGTATTATTGGACGCTCAGGAATGAAGGAAAGAAGGAGGGTCTAACGTTTCGAGCGGAGCTCTTCGTCGGAAACATAGGGGAAGGAAAGATCCAGAGAAGGGAAGACAGAGGAAAAAAAAATCGCCAACGGTACACACGCGGTCACACACACACACACACATATATATATATATATATATATATACTGACACATATACATGCATATGTGTGTGTGTATATGTATGTTTACGCATAGACATACACACGCAGAAGGTAGGAGATGGAGAGAGAGAGAGAGAGAGAGAGAGTGATGGGGAGAAAGAGACAGATAGACAAACAGATAAACACACAGACAGAGACAGAGATCTAATGAAGATGAAAGTTCTTGATTTATAATATTTTATCATATTTTCATCTGGCGCAACTCGCAACTTCAGAACTGTAATGAGCGACTATTTAGAAAAAAAACAAAGATGTCGAATGTATTGGTGAATGTTGGTGCCTGAGGAAGAGTTGGAGAGAAAGTAACTATGGTAGTAGGTGTTGATTAGAAATAGGAGAGAAATATGCAGAAATATGGTATACAAGAGAATGGAATTATTAACAGCGCAACGGATGGCTCAAGCGTCCGTTTTATCTTGAACGATCTGTTATATTATTGGAATATTAAAACGGTAAGAGTCTCGTTGCGTTTAATCAGAGAGCGATAGGACTGAATTACTTGTATAAAGCGGGGTTGAGGTGGGATTATAAGTACAGGCATCCACCGCTTTACAGTCACCTCGGTTTACGGGATTTCACGCTTACGGAAATTGTTTTCGTTTCGGGATACGGACTGTAATTTTGTTCTTATGGAAGCACTTATTGCATAGTTTTAAATTAATTGTTAACATTTTATCCTTATTTTTTTCTTACATTTTACTTGAGGCTGTTTGTGTCCCCCATAACTTAGCGGTTCGGCAAAAGATTCCGATAGAATAAGTACCTGACTTAAATAAAATAAATACTGGGGTCGAGCATGGCTGCATTCTAATGATTGAAACACTGGTCCAGCATAATCAATATATATCCTGAACCGTAGGCTCTCAGTCTCCGGCCACGATTGGTATTTTACAAGTGGTGCTTTGGTTGCCAACGCGCAACCTCTACATGCTTTCACCAGTTTCTCAAAGTCCCTGCCCATAGTCGGCCAATATACAAAGATCCTCATTAAATCTTTGATTCTGGACATTCTCGGATGCCTACAGTGGAATTGTTGCAATACTCGTTTCTGTAGTGCACTTGGCACTAATACTCTCTGCGCGTACATTAAGACTTCGTCGCGAGGTGAGAAATTATTTGAATTTGTACTTTTATTATGCTTATTTTTCAATGTTTCTTTCATTCTTGTAATGTAACTATCCTCTACGGATTTCATTTTTATATCGTGCGCTGTCACCAGCAATTCCTGCATTATATTACGCACAATATTTCTCACTTCATTTTCTGTCTGCAATGACGCCGTCACGGTCTTTTCTAGCGGTTCCATGCTCTTGGGAATTAGCCTCGATAAACAGTCCGCGTGACCAATTTCCTTCGATGGAATATACTGCATCTTAAAATTGTAGTCCAGCAGTGTTGTACCCCAGCGTTGTAGTCGGTTCGCTGTATGGGTGGGCAAACCCTTCTTTGATCCAAAAATTGATATTAACAGTCGATGGTCGGTTTGTAACAAAAAACTTCTAGCATGTAGAAATTTGCGAGATCTTCTTACCGCAAAAATAATCGATAGATCTGCCTTCTCTATCTGACTAAACTTTTTTGGCTTCATATTTCCATCTTTATACTTGTGTAGCAAGACTGCTCCTATTCCATACTCCGAAGTATCAGACGCTACAACAGTGTCAATTCTAGGATCGTAATGCGCTGGTGACAAGTCAGAAATTAGTATTTTCTTTGTCTTCAAATGCGTTTTGGCACTTTACTGACCAATTCCATTTTACTTGCTTTTCTTTTTAGTAAATCGTTTAATGGTACTCTCAATTTATGAATATTTGGAATGTACTGTTGATAATAATTTTCGAGGCCAAGGAAAGCCTGTAATATCCTTATTTTCTTCCATGCGTCCATATCTATTATTGAAATATCACTTCCAGTATCCAATTTAAGTTTAAAATGTATTCCATTTATTTTTACATGTACGAATTTTTTATTTGGGAGTCGACTTTTGTTTCTTCTGAGAGCACTCTAAGATTTTTAACATTTGACCTTCGTAACTTTGTTCTGTAGTGTGAACTCTTGAGACCAATTCTTTTGCAACTGTAGCATTTTCTATTTTTAAATGGATAGTCTTTTCTGAAATGTATTGCTCCCACATCCATAACATGGATTAGGATGTGGCGCTCTTTTTTGGCTGTACTTTTCCGATCGGCATATCTGTATTTTTGAGGAATCCTTTCCTTGAAATTTTTCTACATCGTGTTTCAGGTTTCCCATCCTTTGTCATTCTTCTGCTGTGGACTGTAAGATTAGATCTTGATTCGCGTGTTCCAGTTTAGAAAGAATTCTTGCCCGAATTTCTTCGCTTGCTGTAAGGCCTTGTACGAGAATAAGACACTCGAACATCTCTGGTGTAAGTTCCTTGAGTTTAAAACTTTCACACATCTTGTTGACTGTTCCTGCGTTGGTGATAAAGTCCTCATTCTCTTTTTTGGTTGTATTCCAACACACCATTCTAGTGTTAAATAGAGAAGTTTTATCACCGAATATGTTGGACGGTAATTCGATTGTTTCTTTAAAGCAAATTTCATTGGGTTTTGGTGGGGCAATATGAAATTACAGCAACGTTCATGCTCTAACGGAGCTAATTTTCGCAATTACAATCTCATTTTTTGTTTGTCCGACCATGATTTGCAATCTTGCTTAAAAATCTCCCCGTACCTTCTGTAGTATGATGCAAAAGTTATACCCTCCTCTGGGTTATAACTGAATTCATTAATCGAATTCGAAACGTCGTCTGGCGAAAACTAACTTACTTTATTTTTGGACTTCTTTGAATATACCTCAAATGATTGTTGTTGTTGTAGTTCTTGCTGTAATAGTTGCTTCTGCAACTCTTGTTGCTGTTGCTGTTGAGCGAACGGTCTTGTCTGCAGTGGGAGAAATCCGAAACGTGGTCCTTTGCTATTCGTAAGACCCGCAGAAGAGAAAGCAGGTCAGCCCCGACACCGAGAGCATCGACGGATGGATGAATGCGCATCCAGGCTCAGTGGTTGCGTAGGAAGTCGGGGACAAGAAACAGGAAGAAAGAGTGAGAGAAAGTTGGGACGAAAGAGTACAACACAGGTCGCCACCCCCACCCCCTGCCGGAGCCTCATGGAGCTTTAGGTTTTTTCGCTCAATAAGCACACACAACGCCCGGTCTGGGAATCGAAACCGCGATCCTCCGACCGCGATTCCGCTGCCCTAACCACTGGGCCATTGCGCCTCCATTCCTGTTGCTGCTCTCTGTTGCTTTTGCAACTGTACCATGGAAGCTAATAGGTCTGCCATTATTTAACAAGTTGTATCACGACCAAATTGTTATATAAAACTACGTGAGCTTCGAAAAACCTTGTCGCCAGATGTTGTAACATAATCTGTTACGTACAATAAATAATACACGGTAAATCCTCGAGTATAATCCGCATTTTGTTTCCCAAAATTCAAAGGTCAAAATCCCCAGTGCGTATTATACACGAAGTTAAAAATGAAAATTATTTTCTAAGCAATGTCCGAATCTCTATTTGCTGTCCGGCAATGTTTATTCAGACGCATTTTGTGATGTCGAGCGCGAAAATACCTTAAGCTAAGCCTGAAAGCAATGAAGTCAATACAATGATCTATTATATAGATAGGAGTGTATGTGGTTAAGTACGTATGAATAACCCCGAAAGTCTCTGAACCGGCGCGTCCTCGAGAAAAACGAATTTGATTTACGAAATATTCGTCCCAAAGAGGTCATCCATAAATAATAATAATAATAATAATAATAATAATAATAATAATAATAATAATAATAATAATAATAATATACGGCTGTGTGGTAAGTAGCTTGCTTACCAACCACATGGTTCCGGGTTACCAACCACATGGCACCTTGGGCAAGTGTCTTCTACTATTGCCTTGGGCCGACCAAAGCCTTGTGAGTGGATTTGGTTGACGGAAACTGAAAGAAGCCCATCATATATATGTGTGTGTGTTTGTCCCCACCCACCACCACTACCATCGCTTGACAACTGATGTTGATGTGTTTACGTCCCCGTAACTTAGCGGTTCGGCGAAAGAGACCGATAGAATAATCGCCAAACTTACAAAGAATAAGTTTTGGGGTCGATTTGTTCGACTAAAGGCGGTGCTCCAGTATGACCACAGTCAAATGACTGAAACAAATAAAAGAAAAGAAGTATTTTTTTTTTACTGCAAAGGCCTCTCCCATTATTATTATTATTATTATTATTATTATTATTATTATTATTATTATTATTAGTTTTGTGTCATGCAAAAGAGAATTGGACAAAATTGGTCTGCAAGTGGGGAGCGGGGAGTCAAATTTTCTAAAGGTTTTTCCATAGAAAGCTTTCCCCTATCATTTTCAAGAGTGTGGTGAAAATAAATTTGAAGCATCCCCATCAAAAACGGAGAAAATCCAACATATGTAGGTGTGCTATTCCGAAAGTCCGCCAAGGCATTCTTTTGTGAAAATTACCGGGCAACGACGGGATACTCAGCTAGTTTGTGTGTGTGTGTGGGGGGGCATACAGTTAATTTCTCGTAGCGATTTTAAAGCAATATTGTTGGACCGTGATCGTAAACCGGGGATCTGAGCGAGATAGTTTGACACTCAGCAGAAGTACTGCCACGGGAAGAATTCATGAAGCGGGAAATGTGAATGACAGAGAAAAGGGGATCTTCACTCCGAAATATAGAAACACAAGGTTAAAACTGTTTTCTTTTTGTCGTTTACTTTGTACCTTCTCGCATTGTTCCTGCCTTACACAACAACCTTCTTTAATCTATAATATAAATTGGACATGGGTGATCGTTGTATCCTTTCTTGTCTTGAGGTTCACAGCCAAACGGTTGGGTGGATTCGAGTGAAAAATGGCACACATGTGGAGACGGATGCATAGATTGGAATGCAGTTTGTATTTTTCCCTAGCCCCTATAGTTACCGAGAAAATGGATTAAAACTTTTTCTAATGGAATTTCCCTATTTCTTCTGCCATTAAAACAACCAGTTGCTCAGAAGCTGTTTTCTGACGGGGTGGGGCCAGGAAATTTTCATATAGCTGGAGGATCCAATCGAAACAGGGACCCGAAATGATAAGGTTGAGAAACGCTGTTATAGATTATGCCTAAGAGAAAACGATCACAGCCAAATCATCCGAACAGACCGGGTAAAACGAGGCTTAGCTGCTAGTATGTATATACGATCCTAAAAATCAGTCACCATGGATTTCTGCGCTGGCTCTCTTAGGTCTTGGAGACGAGATGTGATACCGTTTCTTCGTGGATTTTGTTTTCGTTATCAAATCATAAAGATATGCCGAAGATTCATCTAGATCGCCAAAAAATTGCCTCTTCATTGGCTTCAAATGCCTCCCACAGAACAGAGCAGATATTTACACTTTCCCCCTTCAAATTAGATGCCAACCAGGGGCGGACTGAGCCGTCGGACTATCGGGCGCTGCCTGAGGGCCCGGAGCTCTGAATGACCCTACTCTAGAGCAGTCTGTAATCTTTGATATCAATGCTAAGGGGTCCGGCAAACAGTTATGCATTGTGACCGCAGTTCCGTTGTACAAGGTCAAGGATAGTAATTCATTTGCCGGCGTGGCTCAATTTGTCCGCTCGCTGGCAATTTATATCAATAATTGCAGTTGATGGTCTCCCACGAAGTGGTTTGTCTTCGATGCAGGTTTTTTATTCTTTAAATATCTTCGTCCATCTGCGCACATTGCTCCTGTCAATGGTATCATCTTTATAGTTAAGTTAAGTTAAGTTAGTTAAGTTAATTTTTTGGCTCAAAAAGCAAAAAGCAAGGCCATGTAGGGGGACATGGAGTTATGTACAGGGAGGGTATTCATGCAAAGAGTTCAGGCCATTTCTGGTCAAGAGAGACTTTGAACCGAGCGGTCGTCGGCATCTTCACTATCTCATCCGGCAGCTTATTCCACGGATCCGCAACCCGGACGGAGAAAGCCCCTCTCCTTCGATTGAGATGAAATCGTCGCAGATAGAGCTTTTCGGAATGACCCCGCAGCCGACGCTCTGGAGCAGGAGTGAAGAACAGCTCTGTTGAGAGGTTACACTTTCCGCTTATGATGTTGTGAGCAAGAATGAGATCACCACGGCGTCGTCGCTTTTCTTGAGAATAAAGGTCGAGCGTCTTCAGCCTTTCTTCATAAGACAAATGCTTGTGACCAAGAACCATGCGGGTAGCCAGCTTCTGAACAAACCTGTAACCTTTTGTTGGTTTCGGACAGTCTGGAACCGCTCCATTGACAAGAACTCAATGACAGCACGCTACTCCGACTTGGAACTCATTATTTGGTAGCAATAAATAAGAACAAGAAGAGTTGTTATCCATAGAGGAATTGTTCTATCAACATACGGTAGCTGAAGGACCAATGCTTAAGGCGGCGAGCCGGCGGGAACGTTAGCACACCAGGCAAAATACGCAGCCGTATTTCGTCTGCCGTTACGTTCTGAGTTCAAATTCCGTGAGGTCGACTTTGCCTTTCATCCTTTCGGGGTCGATAAATTAAGTACCAGTTACGCACTGGGGTCGATGTAATCGACTTGATCCGTTTGTCTGTCTTTGTTTGTCCTCTCTGTGTTTAGCCCCTTGTGGGTAGTAAAGAAATAGGTATTTCGTCTGCCGCTATAAATAACAATGACATTTTCATATGACACGGCAAATAAATGTTGTTGACACACTACAGCAGAAATTGAAATCACCTCAATAGGCGTCATTGATTGGTTGAAATTGCCGAAATGCAAGAAATTAAACAACAAATAGCTTACAAACTACAGAATTTTCTCAAGAAAGCTAAGAGAAAAAGATGTTTTATAAACACATTCTACCAGTATACGAAGTTTAAAAGTGTTTAGTTACAAAGAAATTATTTTAAAAATCTGCCGGTCAAAACGAAAAGATCCTTGACTACCCCTCTCCCCCAAATTTCAGGCCTTGTGCCTATAGTAGAAAGGAACGACCAATGCTGGTTACAATAGGAAAAAAAACTTATGGCCATTTTTATATAACTTTCTTCGTATAAGTTCCATGCACAATTCTCTTATGTAATTTTACAGCCAAATATTGTCTGTATGTGTGTATATGTATATATATATATATATATATATATATATATATATATATAGAGAGAAGAGAGAGAGACAGAGAGAGACAGAGACAGAGAGACAGAGAGAGACAGAGACAGACAGAGACAGACAGACAGAGAGAGAGATGTTTACACACATATATATACGCCCACATATACATAAATGTATATGCACACATTTTATACAGTAAGTTATACAAATATATATATATATATAGATAGATACAAATAGATGCAAATATAATTATATACAAATGTGTGCGAATGAAGAGAGAGAGGGGGGAAGAGTAAGAGAAGTTTGTGTACGTGTGTGTGTGTGTATTGTGTGTCAGTGTGAACGTGTGAGTGTGCGTGCGTGTGAATTCGCGTGTATATCTGCTCTTCTGCCTGTGTGTGTGGTTGTATGTGTATGTGTATATATAATAACTAATAGCTCAGAGAGGCAGGCATCCCGGCAGACAAATAGATATAAACAAACAGAAATAGATACAAATACTCACAGTGTTTTAGACAGACGGCCGAGCAGTTAGTTGGATTACCAGTTTCTCTGCTGAGAAAAAAGTAGCAGCTTAAAGCTGGAAAAATTATATATTTAAAACAACAACAACAACAGCAACAACAAACTTTCATCCAAAAAACACTTCTGACATCATGGCTAAACCTACATACCGGTGAGTTTTTTGTTTTTTTCAAAATAAATTTATTTTCAGTTTATTAACTCTCAAACAAACTTCGATATAACTTACATTTAAATATCATTTAATTGCAATGCGCAAGTTTAAGTTTCGCTATGGTGGTACAAACGGTAAAGTGGTCGACCTGCATAACGACAGGTATTTGGGTTCGATTCCGACAGACGATTCTGTTCACTTGATTTCTGTTTTTTGTCGTATTTATATTTCGTTTTTTTTTTTGGGGATTTGGTTTGCAAGATTCTTTATATGAGTTCGTGTGTTGAAGCATATTCTGTTTTTAGTGGGGGAGAGTCATTCTCTTTTAGTGCCTTATTATTTAACACACTCACCGGTAAAATTTCCACTTATTTCTAATTTTCATTTTTTCTAAAATTTTCTTTGCGTCTTGGCAACCTTTTCAATAATTGTTGACTCTGTCCGTTATTTACACTGCGTTCCCTTTTGTTTGTTTTTGCGCATGTGTGTGGGTCAATGGGTCAGTATGTGTGTGTGTGTGTGTGTGTGCGCCTATACATGCATGCATGTACGTATATATATGCGTGTGTGTGTTTGCATGTGTATGTATGTATATGTGTGTGTGTATGTATGTATATATGTGTGGGCATGCATATGTATGTATGTATGTATGTGTGTGCATCTCTATGTACGTATCCTGCATATTTATGTGCTTGCATGTCCATGTTTGTGCATTTCCTATGTGTGTGTGTGTGTGTGAGCATGTGTTTGTATATGTATGCACCTCTGTCTCTTAGTGTGTGCATGTCTGTGTGTGTGTGTGTGTGTGTGTGTGTGTGTTATGTAACTATGTACCATGTTTGTATGTATGGATGTGCGTCTTTATATGTGTGGATCCGTGTCTCCATATGTGTCTGTTCATATAGTCTATATACCTATCCGTCTGTAGGTATATTATAGACTATATAACCCTTGGCACTGTCAAAGTCTGAGAGACGGATTTCCATGAGTGCCTGGAATCAGCTGAAATAGATTTATAACTCCGTAATATTGATCGTATTTATAAATGTATCGTTACGAGTTCAAATGTCAACTTCGCCTTGCATTCTTTTGTAGTGGATAAAAAAATAACAATTATTCGTCAGGTATTGCGTTTGATGTAAACTGACTCCATCCTTTCTTCAGTAAAATATCTGACCTTGAGCCTGTACAAGAAATTATTAAATCGGTCGGGCCTCATAACAAAATGCAGAAAGATATTCGCTTTGGGCCATTAGCGGTTA
>NC_043008.1:9459376-9496876 GCF_006345805.1 Octopus sinensis
ATACGCACATATATATACACACATATATATATACACACATATATACACATATATATATACATATATATACACACATATATACACACATTATATTTACACACATATATATGTATATCTATATATAGATACACACATATATATGCATGTGTATGTATATATATATATATATATATGTATATATATATGTACACACACCCACAGGTACTTCTCATTTCCCAGACGTACTTGAAATGTACACAGACTACAGATGGACACCATAACTATCACGTATCACGTGGTGTAAACAACGCGCGTGCGTGTGCATGCGCGTGCATATGTGTGTGTGTGTGTATGTGTGTATGTGTGCGTGTGCGTGTACTCAATGATACTTCGATTGCTCTTGCCTTGACTTCTGCCACCACCACTACCACCACCACCTCTACCACTACGATCGGCCAGCTTACGTTTATCCTTCTGCACATTCCATTCTTATTTTCTCTCTCTACTACCAAACCCATCATCAATTCCTTCTAACTACACATCCCCCTCTCTCTCTCTCTCTCTCTCTCTCTCTCTCTCTCTCTCTCTCATTCTCTCTGCCAGTCTGCCTCACCCTCTTTCTCTCTATATATACTTATTTATCTCCCCCAGCTTCCTATTTTTGTATACACTTTCTTCTCACTTGGTTCTATAAGTGTTATATATAGTTATGTAAGTAGCTCTGTAGAGGTAGTTGCCTATTTTAGCGCACCAGGCACCACCGCATCCGTATCATCTCTAAACCTATTTATATGCATGCTTACTTCTCTCTCTCTCTCTCACTCTCTCTCCATATCTATCTATCTGTCCATCTATATTTACCTAAGGATGTCTGTCTCTCTATTACTTTCTCTATTTATTTACTCCATCTTCTAAGCTTTATTTTTCTTTTCTCTTTTTCATACTAGAATCTCTTTATTTACCAATATTTCCTTATCTCTCTATTTCATCCTGTCAATATTTCTTGCGATACATCTATATATAGATATATCGCTATTTCACTGTCTTTCTCTGAGTATGTGTGCGCATACATCTACTTGTGTGTGTCTGTGCTGTGTTCCTGTTTTATATTTTATTATCTGTATTCTTTCTCCGAGGAAATTGTTGCTGGTTTCTTAAAGAAACAACATCACTCGAATTTGGATAACAAAAACGCTTACATATCGAACTTGCTTATTTTATATTGTTCTGCTTTTAGAGTGTATTCACAGGGTCCATATTAGTTCTTTACTTTGTTTGCCTGTAAACTCCAGCTCTTCGAGACTGTCACCAAACCATTCACTAGAATAGCGAAAGCAGATCAATATTTATCAGTGTAAATGTGAATCTATAACCTGAGGAGACAGAAAGGGAGAATCGAAGGGAAGAACAAATAGTTGTAAGGTTTCTCTGTTTCACTGATTTTGGTAGAAACGTTCACATCCGCAGGGTAGCTTTCACCTCTACGACTACAGAATCTTTCTTCTCTGCCCCAATCGACTATTTCGAATTTAATAGGCTTACACCTGATGATAGGCGGTAGGCGGTGGTGGTGTCAAAAGAAGAGACACAACGTTATTTCCTTTGTGTGTTGTAAAAGACCATTAAAAATGGTTGCGGTAGCATTTTGCACTCCGACCTCCTAAAACCCTCACTAGCAACGACTACCCATGCGTTGGTGGGGTTGTCGCCTGAGTGACCCAAGGGTATCATCAGCCAGGAGTTGTAAGGAATCACCGACAGAGGGTAGATACTACTACTGCTGCTGCTGCTGCTACTGCTGCTGATGCTGCTGCTGTTGTTGTTGTTGTTGTTGTTAAGCAACAAGACGGGTAAGGGTAATTAGGTGATGGTCTAGGGCTTAGGGGTGGGAGACCCTAGACCTTGGAGGGAAAAAAAAAACATTGGTCGTCTTGTTGTAGTCGAGGGCTTTTCGTTGACACCCGGCACCACTGGGAGGTGGCCTTCGAAGTCGCTGGAAATGTAGATCTCCAGGGCCAAATTCTTGAACGGCGCTGATGATGCTGATGTTTCAACTACTACTACTTTGTAGGAGTTTAAATGGAAATGTTTCGTTAATAGTTTTTGTGTTGGTATTCTCTGGAGTCAGCCCAGAGCAGTCTCATCGTGCTGCTTTGGAGAGAATATCTTAAAGAAATATGAGGCAGTTTCCACTAGCGTGACTAGCGTGCCACCCGGGGCGGCCCTTCTGTTTGCCACCTCCGGACCCCACAAAAAAATACATATTGACTACAGCAGACCCAAAAGTACCAACCTTTTAAAATTTCCACCCGGAAATTACTGCCCCCACTAGCTACGCTTGGCTGTTGCTGACCACGTGTAATATCTTGTCTTGGGACCACTGCTTTTCATAGTAGCTCTCTCGAATATGCCCTCAACTGCCTGGGTAGCCACCCTTGCAAGCTATGCAGACGATATGAAAGTCTCGCAAAAAATACAGAACCCCAGCGATGTTGCACATCTGCAACAGGAGTTGGACTCAATTTACAGATGGGCTGAGGATAATAATATGCAGTTCAATGCTGAAAAATTCCAAGCCTGCGCTACCAGCATCCAAAACTGAATATTAAACTTACAGGATACACTGGTCCACAGGATACACTGGTCCACAGGGAATTACAATCCCAGGGCCAAAATCTGAGGGGACCTGGATATTGACATGAGTGATGATACTTATTTCCAAGTGCACATTACCAGGATGGTGACAAAGTGCAGACGACTGGCTGCATGGATCCTGAAAACAATCAGAACCAGAGAGAAGGAAATCATGATGGTCCTATGGAGGACATTCGCCCTCAGCTGCCCAGATCACTGCTCTCAGCTATAGTCACCCAGCAGTGTAACTTTAACAGTGGAAGTTGAAGCAATCCAGCGAAGCTTCACAAAGACCATCTCTTTGAAACAGCTAAGACTCCACTCCCTGGAGAGAAGATGGGAGAGGTATGCAGTAATATACATCTGGAAGATACTGGAAGGAATTGTGCCAAATTTTGTCATTGATAGCTACACCAGTGCCAGAACGGGTCGACACTGCACAGTGCCAAAGATCCCACCAATGCCATCGCACCTCAAGACCAGTTATTGCAACAGCTTGGGTTTCAGGGGCCCAAAGCTTTTTAATATTCTCCCAAAGAGCCTGAGGAACCTGCACAAAGTAGACTGTAGGCATTTTTTCATCAAGGCTGGACCTCTTCCTGTCAAGAGTCCCAGATTAACCTACCTCATGGCAAGAGATGCAAATGAGGGTAGCTACATCAATTTAAATGTTGAAGTGAATCTAATGGTTTCTGTGTGTTTCTTAAATGTCTGATAAACACCTTCCACGTTGCAATTGTTTATATTTATATAAATATATTGTTAAGTTTTTCAACTGTCAACATTTCTCAGTATTGATTCTCTGTGAAAATTTATTTCTTTCTCTTATTTCTATGACATCTGCCATTGCTTATTATCCTTGCATTTTCTACAGTTGCAGAGTGCATTAATCTTACATTTTCTTGTCAACTAATCTGTCTCACCTTTATACAAACAATTTTATCATCTTGAGCCATCCTTTCAACTGCTAACTTACAACAATTCGAGCAAAGTGCAAAAGGAAAAAAAATCTGGTCTGCTCTCATCAGATTCTCTCTCTACTTCAGTCCAAAATATAGACCAGAATAATCCTTCCATGCAATAGGGTGATCAATAGAACCAGTTCTTAAACTTTTGTGATTATTGATGTGAATCATTTATATTGATTTGTCCCCTCAAAACTCTGGCTAGTATATGAATTAATGCAATATAGATGATGTGTCTAAAGAAGAAGAAAAAAAAAGCATTACACTACTTATTACAGATTTATAGGTAGACTCCATTTGGCCACTTATATATATTCCACACATTTCTGTATAGAATGATGTAAATAAACTCTGAACACAGTCTCACTTCTTTAAGTAAATTACTAAGTATAACTTAATACTTTTAACATAATTTAGAGAGGAATGTAAAATTCCAACATTTGTAATAACCATTGTCAATGCAACCACTAACCACGTCAAAAGTTAAGTAAAATGTAAGAGAAGATGAATGATGCCTTTTACATAAGATCATACCACAGCGCTTGGCATAAAGTTTTAAGTATTTAATGGTTATGCAACTAGAACACTTAGAAAATGGTTTTTTTTTTTTTTTATTCTTTATTCCAAAGAATCGATCTCCACCAACAACAAAGGGTGTGTATGTATAGTATTAATAGTTAGCACATTAGTGAAACAGGATCTGTATCGATTCCATTTTAGAAATATGACAAGAGATAATGATAATGGCAGAGATTAATATTACAGGACTTTCTGTGAATTCAGAAAAATGGATATTGATTTGAGTTTCAGAGTTCAAGAAATATATTTAATCATTTCTTGAGCCATTTACTAATACAGATGATACATAACTTTACATTGATATTGATAAAGTGGATGACAGGCAAATATATCTCCCTGGATAGGATTATAGCCATCACTAAATAAACTTCTCTACAAGTGGTATTTTTTTATGCAAGAACATTGGTTCTGTGATTGTAAAAGGAAGAGGCTACATCAATAATCACAAAAGGTGAAGAATTAAAACTTCAATGCCATCATTGTCATTGCTTTTATTCAGCTATTTTAATGGTGGTATGGGTTAGACAAAGTCTGCAGAGGGCAGTATTTACAAGTAAATGACAACCCTCACTTGGTTTCAAGTAACATGCTTTATTCCTTACTTTTAAGTAAGCTATTTTATTCTACCCATCACCAAGGAACAAGATTAGTTTTTGTGCAGAGTATACACAATTTCATTATAACTAAAGTGATATATATATGGAGAAATCACAAAAAAAAACAAAAGACGAAGACAGGTGGTGTAGACAGCAAACAGATGTCTTAGTATAACACTCAGGAAGTGAAAAAGTCTTTAACATTTCGAGCCTACGCTCCTCCACAGAAAGGAACACAGAAAGAACCAAGGAGAGAAAATAAAGAATGTGTAGTGGCTGGTGATCTATCATGACGAAGGCTGGACAGAAGGGTCACACAGGAGAGCTAGGAAGAAGGGGAGATAATAAAGTAGTGGTGATCCCAAAACGAAGGTGTGCATGCGTGTGTATAAGAGAGTTTGTATGTGCATGTGGAAGAAGGCTGGTGATCTTGACGTGTGCATGTGTATGTATGATATATATGTATATGTAGGGAGAATTCACAAAAAACAAAAGACGAAGACAGGTGGTGTAGACAACAAACAGATGTATTATATATATATTAATTAATTAAGGATAAAACCACTTAATGATTTTATCAAGTATGTTACCAGTATGTTAAAACCATTTAGGTAAATATTTATACTGATATGTAATTATATTGATATAATTATAGCAAAACAGTCTGGATAAGCACACCAACATACTGGAAATAGATGCTAATAGCTCTATAAACCACATTATTTGGATCGATTAGTAATCAAAGGTCTCCATAGATAAAAAGTGGTTGTGAACCACTGATTCATCTGAATTCAACCAAATTCCATACCACCTTTAAAGTGTGTCCCTAATTATGAACATAATCTATACCTTAATGAATATGTCATTGCCACAATTACACAAAAACAAAAATGACAATGGATTTTATGATACTCTTTTACTCTTTTACTCTCTTTTACTTGTTTCAGTCATTTGACTGCAGCCATGCTGGAGCACCACCTTTAGATGAGCAAATCGACCCCGGGACTTATTCTTTGTAAGCCCAGTACTTATTCTGTCGGTCTCTTTTGCCGAACCGCTAAGTGACGGGGACGTAAACACACCAGCATCGGTTGTCAAGCAATGCTAGGGGGACAAACACAGACACACAAACATACACACACACACTTGTATATATATACATATATATGACAGGCTTCTTTCAGTTTCCGTCTACCAAATCCACTCACAAGGCATTGGTCGGCCTGGGGCTATAGCAGAAGACACTTGCCCAAGATGCCACGCAGTGGGACTGAACCCGGAACCATGTGGTTGGTTAGCAAGCTACTTACCGCACAGCCACTCCTTATAATAATATTACCACAGGAACTAGAAATGAGATCAAAAGCATGAACTTGAAGCAACCATTTCTGCATGTATCATTCACAAAGATTTGTTTTTAAATAAAAGAATCTAAATATAACCTTGTACTTCGAATTTTCATTCCATATCTCAAAAAAATATGTATTTTAATGTGTGTGCATATGTGTCTATAGGTGAGTAAATGTATTTAAACATATGAGTATATATATATATGTATATAATATATATATATATATATATATCTATATATATATATATTATATATATATATATATATATGTGTGTGTTGTGTATATATATATATATATATATATATATATATATATACATGTGGCGAGAATGGATGAAGATAGGTGTGTGAGAAAGTGCCAATCCCTAGTAGTTGAGGGAAACCCGTGGAAGAGGTAGACCCAGGAAAACCTGGGACGAGGTGGTGAAGCACGACCTTCGAACGTTAGGTCTCACCATGGAAATGACTAGAGACCAAGACCTATGGAAGTATGCTGTGCGTGAGAAGACCCGGCAAGACTAGTGAAGCCATAACCCGTGGCCCCTACCTGGGACGTAGTCAGTCCACCTGTGCATACCTTCCTGCTTGTGACACTTGTGAAGACCTGTTGAGGCAAGTCAAATCGAATCAAGTCAAACCAAATCAAAATAGATGAACATCAATGGAATTTGTATCCCTGTGGTACCAGTGCCGGTGGCACATAAGAAAACCATCCGAACGGGACCGTAGCCAGTACCGCTTCGACTGGCCTCCGTGCCGTGGGCACGTAACAAACACCATCCGATTGTAGCCATTCGCCAGCCTCGTCTGGCACTTGTGTCGGTGGCACATAAGAAAAACACCGAAAACACCATATCCGAGCGTGGCCGTCTGCCAGCCTCGTCTGGCACCTGTGTCGGTGGCACATAAAATCACCCACTACACTCTCGGAGTGGTTGGCGTTAGGAAGGGCATCCAGCTGTAGAAACACTGCCAGATCTGACTGGCCTGGTGTAGCCTTCGGGCTTGCCAGACCCCAGTTGAACCGTCCAACCCATGCTAGCATGGAAAGCGGACGTTAAACGATGATGATGATGATGATGATGATATGTATGTATGTGTGTATATATATGTATGTGTGTGTGTCTATATATATATATATGTATATATATATACGCATATTTACATGTATGTATGTATGTATTTGTGTATACATGAATATATTATTCTGTGTGTATATGTGTGTCTATGTGTGTACATATGTGTGTATGTATGAACCTGCACAAGCTCATGTAAAATGAACACCCACATACACATTTACTGTTTTTTTTAATTAGAAGAATTAATTAGAAATATTAATTAAAAGTATTTCTTAAAAGTATTATTTTGGAGAATTGCTTAAACTGCAATGCAATATCACGACTTTGATTCTGTGGAGTTTACAACGTTTTTATAATAAAATTACCACAAGAACCAGAAATGAAATTAAAAGCACAAATCTGAAGCAGCCATTTTTGCATGTGTTGTCCACAAAAGTTTTTATATAAAAGATCATATAAATCAGTGTTTTCTTCAAATTTTCGTTTCATATTTCAAAATATATTCAGACACAGGGTATTCAAAAGAATACTAAGATTGGTTCACCTGGTGATGATCTGAAATGAGCAACTCTGAGTACTGGAAATCAGAACCTTTCAGTCATAATGTATTATAGAAGCTATACACTCACACACACATACACACATCACACACACACACACCACACACACACACACCACACACACACACACACGCATGAACACACTGCTGAAACCCCCTTTGGTCATGACTGACCATGGAATTGCACCTAGAAAGTTACCTTCCCAGGCACAAGTCCAGGCAAGGTTGTTTATGGAAGACCAGCAGTCACCCATGCTACCAGCCTCCCCTCTCCACGCCACCGATGTTATCTAAGGTAAAGGCAAGGGCCGATACACCTTGGCACCTGTGACGTTGCAACTCATTCTACAGCTGAGCGAACAAGAGCAACGTGAAATAAAGTGTCTTGCTCAAGAACACAACACACAGCCCGAATCGGGATTTGAGCTCACAACCTCACGATCATAAGCTCGCCGCTCTAACTACTGAGCCATGCACCTTCATTACACACACACACACACATGTAATATCAATATGCAATTTGACCTCTTTGTGCCCAAGGTCGCAGATGAACCAATGTCACATAAAGAAACTCAAAGAAAGGAATGTCAAACTCCTTCCTTCACCAAAAGCCAATCACATAAAAATATCCATTGAAAAAGTGATTACAAGGTCAGTGCTCCAGAATGGCCACAGCCTTTAGGCTGAAATATATAGAAGAATATATTCATACATGTGTGTCCTTTAATATCATGTCCCTGATTTAAACAAACTAAATCACAGATAACCTACCATTGAATGAATATGTGTTTGATTTCAATTATCCTATTCACTATCCCAAATTATAAATAATCTGCTTATTTTAGATTAATACAACTAATGCTAAGATAATAAGATTAAAGATTAGTGATTTCAAACTATTAGCAAATCATTTGACACAACATTCTCGAAACCATTCAGCCTTTTGGCTCTAAACAGCAGAAAAATAAACTGCACCAGGATCTCGTGTATGCAACATATTAAGTTGGGGATTCGCAGGGATTATTGATGCAATTAACAGAACAAATGCAACAAAATTTCCTCAATGGATTTTTTTTTTCAGAGCTAAAAAAAAAGAAAAAAACTGAGAGAGCAAGGGAGATAACACCAACAATATCAGCTGACTGAATTTTTTTTGTTGTTTTTTTAGAAAAAACAGTCAGGAGCAAAGTATATCTTTAAGGTCACGTGGAGGAAGTAATGAACATGTTTCAGTCTTATTACACCTTTTCAGCATAACACTGGCAACACTGAGAGTGACAAATATATAGAGTAGTAGTAGTAGTGGTGGTGGTGGTGGTGGTGGTGGTGGTAGTGTTGATTGTGCGTATCAACAATATGACAAAGGAAAAGATGTTAGCCAAATATTTGTTACAGTCTAACACTTATCATATTTAACAGGTAAACTGCTAAGTCATAGGAGATCAAACTGTTTTAAATAATACGTATAAAACTCCTAGTAAATGTGTTGAGTGCCTTTTTCATTTTCCTGCCCACTCATTTGTATATATATATATATATATATATATATATATATATATACCTTGACTGAGTACCATTGTGTAGTAAGAAGCTTGCTTACCAACCACATGGTTCCAGGTTCAGTCCCAATGCATGGCATCTTGGGCACATGTCTTCTACCATAGCCTCGGGCCAACCAAAGCCTTGTGAATGGATTTGGTAGACGGAAACTGAAAGAAGCTCATCATGTATATATATGTGTGTGTATGTATGTTCATGCATGCGTTTGTCACCCACTATCATTTGACAACCAATGCTGGTGTGTTTACATCCCTGTTACTTAGCGGTTTGGCAAAAGAGACTGATAAAATAAGTACTAGGATTACAAATAATAAGTGCTGCATCTGATTTGCATGACAAAAGGCAGTGCTCCAGCATGGCCACAGTCAAATGACTGAAACAAATAAAAGAATGTATGTATGTATGTGTTACCTTCCTTGGAAACCACATAGCGTTGGCAATAAGAAGGACATCTAGCCATTGAAAATCTGCCTCAACAAGGTCCACATGACCCACACAAACATAGAAAAGTAGATGCTAAATGATGATGACGATGATGATGATAATGATGATGATGATGATAATGATAATGATGATGATGATGATGATGATGATGTATATCCACATCTTATCAAAGTGATTATTCTAGTCCTTGTCACATGCAATACTCTCTAAAGAAGTGCAGCTTGCTAATGTCTAATGGTTCAACACAACTTGTAGATGGAGACAAGATTAGCACACTCTCTAAGATTTACTCTGTTGAATTGTTAGAAATGTCAGTCTTCTTCCAGACATATTTATTCCATATCTAAATCTGACTCAAGCTGATATATTTCAAAAGTTAATCTAAGTTATTCTGGAATTATGAATGACACGATCATTAAATTGCTATCCTTACAATATAATATCGATATTGTTGTTTATATTGTCAAATATGTTCTCTGACAGCTCATCTCCATTAATCCTGATGTGTATCACGCAAAATAATGGACAGAATGTTTACAAATTACTTTCCTGTCCCACGTTCTTAATAATTAAATATTGATTTCAAATTTTGTAGGGAGGGGCTAGTTGATTGCCTCAACCCTGGTGCTCGACTGGGACTTGTTTTATCGACCCTGAAAGAATGAAAGGTAGAGTCAATCTCAGCAGAAGGTGGCGAGCTGGCAGAAACATTAGCACGCTGGACGAAATGCTTAGCGGTATTTTGTCTGCCGTTACATTCTGCGTTCAAATTCCACCGAGGTCGACTTTGCCTTTCTTCCTTTCGGGGTCGATAAATTAAGTACCAGTTACACACTGGAGTCGATGTAATCAACTTAATCTGTTTGTGTCTGTCCTTGTTTGTCTTCTCTGTGTTTAGCCCCTTGTGGGTAGTAAAGAAATAGGTATTTCATCTGCCGTTACATTCTGAGTTCAAATTCCGCCGAGGTCGACTTTGCCTTTCTTCCTTTCGGGGTCGATAAATTAAGTACCAGTTACACACTGGGGTCGATGTAATCAACATAATCTGTTTATCTGTCCTTGTTTGTCCCCTCTGTGTTTAGCCCCTTGTGGGTAGTAAAGAAATAGGTATTTCCTCTGCCGCTACGTTCTGAGTTCAACTTCCGCCGAGGTCGACTTTGCCTTTCATCCTTTCGGGGTCGATAAATTAAGTACTAGTTATGCACTGGGGTCAATGTAATCGACTTAATCTCTTTGTCTGTCTTTGTTTGTCCCCTCTATGTTTAGCCCCTTGTGGGTAATAAAGAAATAAGAATATGAACCCAGAACCTAATGACAGACAAAATGCCACTAAGCATTCTGTCCAACTTGCTAACGATTCCACCTGCTCATTGCCTTTCTTAATAATTAAAGTTTGGTTTCAAATTTTGGCACAAGGCCAGCAATTTGAATGGTGGGGTAAGTCAATTGCATTAACACCAGTTCTCATTATCCTTCTCATCATCCAGGTTTTATCTCCATTAACAGGGGTGGCCGGATCTACCTCAATGCCATAGCAACTGAGGTAGGCAGATGCAGCCCACCCCAACCTTTGGGCTGGCTGGTGCCCATTTCTCCTTTGCTATCATGAGGCTTTTTTTTGGAGCTGGATTTTCTACAGGGAGCATACCCTTGCTTACCCCCAACCTCAGTTACTAGACATGAGTGGTCCCAAGACCAAGACCTCTACTACAATTTTTAAGAAATATGGTGGAAAGTTAGCTCAGGAAGGCAGGGATGCTGCTCCCTGAGACCCTTTTCAGAGCCCCTCTCCCTACCTATTTTGTTCAACTAGTACTTATTTGTTTGACCCCGAAAGGATGAAAGGCAAAGTTGACCTCGATGGAATTTGAACTCAGAATATAAAGGTGGACGAAATGTCACTTAGCATTTTGTCCGATGCACTAACAATTCTGCCAGCTCACTGCTTTTCTTATTAATTAGATATTAATTAAATATTAATAGATTTCTTGCATGTGTTGATTGGAATTGAAATTCAGGGTCTCTTGTTTTCCTAAATGATTTGTTTTATTAGCGAGAGAGAGAGAGAGAGAGAGAGAGAGAAGAGAGGGGGAGAGGGGGGAGAGAGATAGGCAGGCAGACAGAGACAGACAGGCAGGCAGGCAGAGACAGACAAACAGACAGACAGACAGACAGGCAGACACAGAGAGACAGGCAGATACAGAGACAGACACAGAGAGAGAGAGAGAGACAGACAGACAGGCAGACAGACAGACAGACAGACTCAGAGAGAGATTTCTGCTGGATACAACAAAATGAAGCAGCTATGAAGGAGCTTCCTTATTGCATTGAGTTGCCCTCATTTCGAAGACGTTGAAGGATTCATTTAAAGATGTTTGACTGCTGTTTTTGCTTGGTTCAGTGAACAATACAGAAGCTTCCCCTACGTCTTGTTGATATCAGTGATTAATGGATGAGTAATGATTAATGGATGAGTAATTTGTTAATATAAATTGCACCAGTCATGCAACGTGTATCAAGTTCTTACTGGATTTTTTTTGTACATTCTCTTACACACATTCACTATATCCATGTGTGTGTGTGTGTGTGTGTGTGTGTGTGTGTGTGTGTGTGTGTGTGTGTGAGTGTTTGTGTGTGCGTGCACAAGTGTGTATGTGTATTCGTGTGTGTGCACGCGTGTGAGTGCAATGTGTGTATGTGTGAGTGTAATGTGTGCGTGAGTGTGATGTGTGTGTGTGAGTGTAATGTGTGTGAGTGTGTGAGTGTGTGTGTGTGTGTGTGAGTGAGTGTGAGTGTGATGTGTGTGTGAGTGTGATGTGTGTGTGTAATGTGTGTGTGTGTGTGAGTGAGTGTGAGTGAGTGTGTGTGTGTATGTGTGTGTGTGTGTGTGCATGTGTGCGCATATGTGTGTGTATTGAATAGGGGAAGCTAGGTCAGCTATGTTGGCAGGTGTGTATGTTTCTCAAGAGCCAGGTTCATTAGACTCCAGCAGGGCCACAAGTGTAAATTATAAATTTGCATGAGTACACAATGCTCTTAATTGTTAGTGATGGTCTTCCTAGGTTGCCAGTGGACTGCAAAAGTGTATATGTATGAATGTGTGTATGTGTATGTGTATATATATATATGTGCTTGTGTGTATGCATGTATGTATGTATGTATGCATGTCTCTTCTATTTTTTAATTATAAATCTTCCACTGAGTAAGGAGCCGGTTTCCAACAAAGATACAAGACTCCATCTTTGGGATCTCCTTAACACAGACAAATCAATATTTGGAACTTGAGAAAAGTCTTGCATATTTTTACTGTTCCACTTACAGATTGGACTTGTAATGTACGAATCAGCCAATCAATTTCTCTTTCTGAAAATCCCAGTTTATCCAGATTCTCCTTTAAGCACTTACTAACAAAACCTAGTGCTCCAATTATTATTTGTATGAATATGAATTCATAGTCTGGATATAGAAGCTGAAGGTTTCGAAGCAGTTGTCCATAGATATCCTCTTTGTCTTTGATTTTCAAAGAGATATTTATATCTGCAGGGCAGCTGACCTCTATGATGGTACATACCTTTGCCACTCTGTCCCAAACGACAATATCCAGCCTGTTATGTTTACATTTGACAGAAGTTTTGATGGGAATATTCCACCAGTATTCCTTGAGTTAATGTTTATGAATGTATTCCATAACAGAGTGATTATCTAAGTATGTATGTTTGTATGCATGTATGTATGTATGTATGTATGTATGTATGTATGTATGTATGTATGAATGTATGTATGCATGTATGCACATATGTATGAATGTATGTATGCATGTATATATGAATGTATGTATGCATGTATGTATGCATGTATGTATGTATGTATGTATATATGAATGTATGTATGTATGTATGTATGTATGTATGTATGTATGTATGCATGTATGTATGCATGTATATATGTATGCATGTATATATGAATGTATGTATGCATGTATATATGAATGTATGTATGTATGTATATCAATGAGAAATGAGTGAGAGAGCAGTACATGTCATGAAATTGATGTTGAGACACAAATATATGAAGCCCAATATACAGCCCCTCCTGACTACCCTTTGACAAGGGTACACCAATGCATAACCTTGCAGATAGGGCCCAGTTAGAGTTCTCTTCAGTTTGAGTAGCCCATCTCACTCAAAAGGTCCCTGAATATTTTAAGGGTGATGAACAAAACATCCATATTTCCAGTGGAGAATTATTCAAACCCCACAAAAATCCCTCTCAAAACATGGCTATGATACTCTCCCACCCCACTACACCTGCATGTGATCAGAGATGAACATATCTTCAGCCACTAAGGGACATGTTCATCTTGTTAAGGTCAAGCAGTTGACAACAAAATCTGTGGAACTGAGCAGAATATTTGATGTAGTCCATCTTTTACACCAAGACAAATTATGTACAGTTTAACACTTCTCTTAAGTTAAGATCAGAAGCCTTGAGAGTCACTGTCTGGTATTGCATCAGGTCATGTGAGCAGCACCTGTGATACATATACATACATACACATACAGTCGTATATGATACTTGATATATGATGGTTTTATAAAGATGTATGAAATATTTATGTACAAACTCTCATGTAATTGCTATGTAATATTTTGTGTACAAAAAGGCAGTGAGCTGGCAGAAACGTTAGCATGCCGGGTGAAATGCTTAGTGGTATTTCATTTGTCTTTACATCCTGAGTTCAAATTCTGCCAAGGTCGACTTAGCCTGTAATTCTTTTGACGTTGATAAGTTAAGTACCAGTTGTGTACTGGGATCAATGTAATCGACTTAATCCCTTTGTCTGTCTTTGTTTGTCCCTTCTGTGTTTAGCCCCTTGTGGGTAGTAAAGCAATAGGTATTTCATGTCTTTACGTTCTGAGTTCTAATTCTGCTGAGGTCAACTTTGCCTTTTATCCTTTCGAGGTTGATAAATTAAGTACCAGTTGTGTACTGAAGTCAATCTAATTGACTGGCCCCCTCCCCCAAAATTTCGGGCCTTGTGCCTAGAGTAGAAAAGAATATTTTGTGTACAAAAACAGTGTTGAACATTCATAAATAAACTAAAATATTTTTTTCTTAAAATAAATTCCATTTGTTCAGGAGAAATTATTTTGTTTGTAAACAGAGCAATAAATGTGAAATACATGGAAATAAAATAAAATGGGGAAGTAGCAGTAGCAGTCACAATAGCAGCAGCAGCTGGAGGCGCAATGGCCCAATGGTTAGGGCAGCAGACTTGCGGTCGGAGGATCGCGGTTTCGATTCCCAGACTGGGCGTTGTGTATTTATTGAGCGAAAACACCTAAAGCTCCACAAGGCTCCGGCAGGGGGTGGGGGGCGACCCCTGTTGTACTCTTTCATCCCAACTTTCTCTCACTCTTTCTTCCTGTTTCCTGTCCCCGTCTCCCTACACAACCGCTGAGCCTGGATGTGGATTCATCCATCTATCGATGCTCTCGGTGTCGTGGGGTTGACCTGCTTTCTCTTCTGCAGGTTTTACGAATAGCAAAGAACCACATTTCGGACTTCTCCCATCTTGCAAGCTCTGGGATGAAGACCGTTCGCTCAACAGCAACAGCAACAGTAGCAGCAGGTGCCCCTGGGAGAAATTTTGCAAGAATGAACATGATTATTTTCAGGTCTCTGAAGGAGGGGATTCCTCTCAAAATCCAAAGTGGAAGTGTGGTGTTTTTTCATTTGGCAGGGACCTATCAGATACTAGTCCCCACCCTCACCCTACCTCCTTGGTTGTTTATGCCCCTGGACTGATATGTACCAGGTGAACTTCTCCCTTATAGGGGCTCATTCTGAATAAAAAGCTCCTATTGTATGATTGTGTGGAGACGCGTGGCTTAGTGGTTAGGGTGTCAGTATCATGATCGTAAGATTGTGGTTTCGATTTCTGGACCGGGCAACATGTTGTGTTCTTGAACAAAACACTTCATTTCACGCTCCAGTCCACTCAGCTGGCAAAAATGAGTAACACTGCGATGGACAGGCGTCCCGTCCAGCTGGGGAACACATACGCCATGGAAACCGGGAAACCGGGCCCATGAGCCTGGCTAGGCTTTAAAAGGGCACATTTACTATTTTTACTACTACTACTACTACTAACTGTGGAGCCGTATGGCTTAGTGGTTAGGGTGTCAGCACCATGGTGGTAAGATTGTGGTTTCGATTCCTGGACCGGGCAACGTGTTGTGTTCTTGAGCAAAACACTTCATTTCACATTGCTCCAGTCCACACAGCTGGCAAAAATGAGTAATGCTGCGATGGACTGGCATCCCGTCCAGCTGGGGAACACATACGCCATTGAAACCGGGAAACCGGGCCCATGAGCCTGGCTAGGCTTTAAAAAAGGGCGCATTTATTTTATTTTATTGTATGATTGTAGTTATTTAGACAATGAAAAAAAAATAAAGAGAAAGGAAAGCAAAGCCTAATGAAATAAATGTTAAACAAATTTAAGAGAAAACAAACCTTTTATAATCCTGCTGTTCCTTTCAGACCAAAGACTGAAGTAGATGGAAAAGATAAGGAAATTAGTGGTAATTTATTGATGCCTTCAGACGAAAAGAAGATATACAAACTGCCACTACAACACAAGAAATTGATAACTATGAGGTAAACCCTGCAAATGGTTGATTCTAGGAATGGCTTCCCTCACTACCGTCAAAGCTTTCCCTCCACGCCTGCCACCACGATTGCTGTTTTTTGGGTTTTTTTCACACTTAGCAATAGAACTACTGCCAATACGGTAACACCACTATCTAGCACTACTATCACAACCACTACCACCACTACTACCACTACTATCACAACCACTACCACCACTACTATCACAACCACTACCACCGATACTATCACAACCACTGCCACTACTACTATTATAACCACTACCACTACTACCTCTACTATCACCTCTACTACCAATACCATCACCACCACTACTGCTACCAACTCTATCATTACCACCAACACTGTTGTTGTTATCATTTTTGTTATTATTGTTATTGTTTCTGTTGTCATCATCATTGATGTTGTCATCATTATTGTTGTTGTCATGATGATCTTGTGACATTGGCATCATCACCATCATCATCATTATCATCATGATCTTTGTCTGTGCCATCATCATCATCATCATCATCAACATCATCATTAGCATCTTTACCATCACCAACAACACTTAAGCAGAGACTGCCAGGATTTCCAAAAGACCATTGAAAACCTCCACGACCTCCTTCCTGAAAGGTTTGATACCATCTAACATACAGGCTTCTTTATCTTCTCCTCCATCCTTTTGATGTCCATCAATGCGTTTCCCCCTTTTTGGGGGTTTCCCCTTTTTGCATACAAAAGATCTGGCTGATGCAGGATGTCACCATCCAGTTCCATTCTTCTTTCCTCCGTCATCTCTTAGGGTCTTTGCAAAGACACTTTTCTTAAGATTTCTTCATTTCTGATATGATCATCATCACCCTCATCACCATCATCATCATCATCATTCAGCGTCTGCTTTCCATGCTGGCATGGGTTGGACTGTTTGACAGAAGCTGTGGCAAGCCAAGGAGTTGCACCAAGTTCCAACTTCCTGTTTTGCCATGGTTTCTATGACTGGATGCCCTTCCTGAAACCAGCCACTGTACAACCCAAGTACAACACAACTCTGGACGAGTTATACTGCCTCAAAAGCACCTGTTCTGACAAACCACTCATACTTCTATCCATACATTGTAACAAGACTATTTATCTCTTCTGATTCAAGGTCAGAATTCATTTTCACATTTGTTTCCTTCCTGTTTCCTTCAACTAAATATTTCCTGTGAATTTTACCATCGTTTATAAACCCAGTTGTTGCTTTAAATATCAAACCTGACATAATGGATAAAACCTTGTTCCTTCTATCTTTATACTAAATGAAATATGAATCCCAGTAAAATATTAACCATTTTCTAACCATATTTCTCTTGAAATACACCGTTTTTTGTTTAAAATAATTTTGAAAATAACAAAGAATAAAAGAGCACAGAATTTTGTCGGTGAACAGGTTGTGGTCTCAAAGCGACGAAAATATTCTGACAAATTAAATTTAAATGTTGAAGTGAATCTAACGGTTTTTATGTGTTTCTTAAATGGCTTATAAACACCTTCGACGCTGCAATTGTTTTCGTTCCGGCACACGATCTCAGATCAGGTCACTTGCTATGCAAGTACATCTCCATAAAAATAAAATAACTTTTGTCATAATTAGGCTGATGTTTGGAACATAAATTAACATTTTAATTTTAATGGAAAGTTTTAATTTCTATCTCTTTAAGTACTCTTTACCCTTTTACTCTTTTACTTGTTTCAGTCATTTGACTGTGGCCATGCTGGAGCACTGCCTTTAGTCGAGAAAATCGACCCCAGGACTTATTTTTCATAAGCCTAGTACTTATTCTATCAGTCTCTTTTGCCGAACCACTAAGTTACAGTGACATAAACACACCAGCATCGGTTGTAAAGCGATATTGGGGGGACAAACACAGATATACAAACATATACACACACATATACACACACATATACATATATATATCTATACATATACATATATATGACATGCTTCTTTCAGTTTCCGTCTACCAAATCCACTCACAAGGCTTTGCTCGGCCCAAGGCTATCGTAGAAGACACTTGCCCAAGGTGCCATGCAGTGGGACTGAACCCGGAACCATGTGGTTTGTAAGCAAGCTACTTACCACACAGCCACTCCTACACCTAAAGTAGGAAGTTTTTACTACAGAACCAGGGGTGATCTCAGGTAACTTGGTATCAAGAGGTCTCTGTCTTCCTCTCTCTCTCTCTCTCTCTCCCCTTTTTCTTTGTTTCTCTCTCTTTCTCTCTTTTCCTCTGTCTTTTTCTCTCAGCCTATATAATATATGAACTCCCTACTTCAATATATACTCTGTTAACCAGTATTCCCAGGAGCACTGACTGAGGTCACAGCTCTCTCTCTCTCGGTTGCTTCCAGGGTGATTTTGTTTCACTTTGCTCTGAAGTATTATGTTTTTTTTAACAGAATACATCTATAAATAGACTGATGATGAGCAAAGACTCAGAAACCAGTCTCTGGATGCAGGCTTAGCTGGGTGGAGGTGCTTATCTCCCCCTTGTAAACATAAGGACACAAGAAATGTGTCAAGGCCAACAAGAAGCGTTGCTGTTTCCTAGGGCTAAATAGCAGTAGTGTGATTCCCTTTATGGGACTGTCACATTAAGTTGACAGCATACAACAACTCTTCGTACCACTACTGCATAAATCTCTCTGAGATATTTAGAAATGTATTATTTCTATATCTATAAATAGTTACATATGTATATCATCATCATCATCATCACCATCACTATCATTGCCATCATCAACATCATCATCATCCTCTAATACCATTAATATTGCAAAAAAAAAAACTTCAGTTTAGTTGATGAGGGTAGATAGCAGGATTTTACAAAGTTGCTCAAAGTACTCCTGCTAAGAAACCTATTTCTTTTACTACCCACAAGGGGCTAAA
The DNA here is from genome assembly GCF_006345805.1 of Octopus sinensis. Taxonomy (NCBI): domain Eukaryota; kingdom Metazoa; phylum Mollusca; class Cephalopoda; order Octopoda; family Octopodidae; genus Octopus; species Octopus sinensis. The sequence continues at coordinate 9,478,715 of NC_043008.1, forward strand.
CACAGAGAGGACAAACAAGGACAGACAAACATTAAGTCGATTATATCAACTCCAGTGCGTAACTGGTACTTATTTAATCGACCCCGAAAGGTTGAAAGGCAAAGTCGACCTCGGCGGAATTTGAACTCAGAATGTAGCAACAGATGAAATACCTATTTCTTTACTAACCACAAGGGGCTAAACATAGAGGGGACAAACAAGGACAGACAAATGGATTAAGTCGATTATATCGACCACAGTGCGTAACCGGTACTTATTTAATCGACCACGAAAGGATGAAAGGCAAAATCGACCCCGGCAGAATTTGAACTCAGAACATAAAGACAGACAAAATACCGCTAAGCATTTCGCCCAGCATGCTAACGTTTCTGCTAGATCGCCACCTTTGGTTTGCTAATACCATTGCTGCACAATTGCAAGTCAACTCCTTGATAGTTTGGAGACTTGGTTTTCTTTAGAAGGATATGAAGTGACCTGTCTAGGACAGCTATCATATATCTTGTGTCAGCTCTGTCTTTCTTGTGTCTGTTGCTGAAGAGAAGATGACCACTTCGAAATGCATGCATCTCATGGCCTGGATAGGGGGCACTGTGTGCTGACTCAGTGTGTTTACACCCATTTGCCTACAGCAAGAAATTTTCTCCATGACAAAACACAGTGAGCAGCCTTGTTACAGGTTCAAATATGCCTGGAGCAAGGCATATTTGAACTGGTACCAAGTTTGTAACTATCGTATGTTTTATAGACATTCCTCATATAGCCTCTTCTTCACAATGTAGATAAATCTTTTTGTTTCGAACAAAAGAAATTGTTTCGAAGAATTCTTCCCGTTTTCTTGAGCCATCAAGAAGAGAATAACAGAATACATGAGTAAGTAAAATCCTCTTGAATGCCTAGATGAATGTCAGTGGCATTAGCAGCTGGTCGGATGGACGATGATAATGAAGATGTCTTAACAAAGATAATAACAACTTTTGTTACAGTAACAATAACAACAGCAACAACAACATCGATGAGCTGGTTTGGTTTGGCATCTGTTTTTCTACTGTTTGGATTAACAAAAAAAGTTAGAAGAACTTGACTGATAATTCTTCGTTCCTGTTCTTGTCAAATGTTGCTTACCCAACTGATAAACAACCTCTACAAGAAATACATAGGATATTTTAGGCATATGTACACACAGACAGACAGGCAGACACGACACACACACACATACACACACTCTCTCTCTCACACACAGACACACACACACACACTCACACACTCTCTTTCTCTCTCACAGAACACATGCATACACTCTCTCTCTCACACACACACACTCTCTCTCTCTCATACTTACACACACATACACACACACACACTTTCTCTCGCTCTCACACACTCACATACACACGCACACTCTCTGTCACACACTCACATACACTCTCTCTCATCCCTTCTCTCTCTCACGTACACACTCACACTCACACTTTCTCTCTCTCACACACTCACATACACTCACACACACACACACACACACATACACACACACTCTCTCTCTCTCTCTCTCTCTCTCACATACACACACACACATTTTTTCTCTCTCACACTCACACACACACACACACTTTCTCTCACACATACACATACACACACTCACACTTTCTCTCTCTCTCTCTCTACTCACACACATATGCAAATATGAATACACACCTCAGCCATAAGTAGATTACAATGTAAAGGGTTGTCGGAGAAGCAGCCTCAGCTAATTTGCTGAACCAGAATTAGATTAAGGGGACTGTTTCAGAGTGACAATCATTGATACCAAATCCGGGAATAATCAATAAACAAATAAGTAAATAGGTGCAGGAGTGGCTGTGTGGTAAGAAGTTTGCTTCTCAATCATGTGGTTCTGAGTTCAGTCCCACTACGTGGCACTTTGGGCAAATGTCTTCTACTATAGCCGCGGGCCAACCAAGGCTTTGTGAGTGGATTTGTTAGATGGAAACTGAAAGAAGCCCTTCATATAAATGTATATATATATGTGTGTGTGTGTGTGTGTGTGTGTGTGTGTATGTTTGTGTGTCTGTATTTGTCCCCACCAACATCGCTTGACAACCGATGCTGGTGTGTTTACGTCCCCGTAACTTAGCAGTTCAGCAAAAGAGACCAATAGAATAAGTACTAGGTTTACAAAGAATAAGTCCTGGGGTCGATTTGGTCAACTAAAGGTGGTGCTCCAGCATGGCTACAGTCAAATGACTGAAAGAAGTAAAAGAGTATATACATACATACATACATATATATATATATATATATATATATATATGAAGGTCATGGGGAAATATTACTTTGCTTGGAAACAGCTGAGGGTTGGCAACAGGTAGAGCACCCAGCTATAGAAAATCTGCCTCGACAGATTCTGTCTGACTCATATAAGGAAGGAAATGTGGATGTTTAATGATGATGATGATGATGACAACAGCAACAATAATGATGATGATTGTGTGTGTGTGTGTGACTGTGTGAGGTGTGTGTAGATAGAGAACAGCTCTTCTTTTATACAGTTTTTTTTTTTTTAATTAATGACTAACAATTAAAAAATAAATCCCGTTTTGAAAACAACAAAACTGCAAGTGAAATATGCTATTTAATGAGCTTTGGTTGGCATGTTTACATTTTAAATCTTAAAATAATCTCATTCTTGAAGAGTCTTGGTATTTTAATTAATTTAAATGAAAAATATCTTTTGAACCAACATTTGAACCTAAAACAATTATTTTTTTTTTTTGCACGTAATATTTGTACTTAAACACAGATTCTTGGCATTTCACTTTGTACATTCCTTTGGCTGCCAGCGCCTAGTCAAATTATCCAATCCATGCCAGCATGAGACACAGTTGTTGAATTGTGGTGATGATGATGATGGTGATGATGATGATGATGATGATGATGGTGGTGTTGGTGATGATGATGATGATGATATTCTTTCTAAATATTGAAAAATCGGAAAGTTGTTAGTTTGTGTAACAGTTCTGTCCAAAAACATTCCATGCAAAACACACATTTAGAAGGAGCTAAAAATAAAACAGAGACTGTAGTGAAACCTGGTTAAGGTTTGAAACCAGTACATTGCTATATTCTACGATTCCCAGACCGGGTGTTGTGTGTGTATATATGTATATATAAATATATATATGTATATATCTGTGTATTTTTTTTTACCTTGTGTGTGTCTGTGTGTGTGTGTAAATGTGCATGTGAGTATCGTTGTGTGTGTGTGTGTGTACCATAGATACATATTAATCAGCTTATTAAAATAATATAGAAACCCTTCAGCTTAGTGACCACCACCACCAAAGTCTCATCAAGTTAAGTTGACAGTTATCGGACATCATCATGGGGTAATGCCATCATTTTGATTGCTTCAGAGATAGATTTGCCATCGTTTCTTAACACATCATTCTCATGCATTAATTTATCATCTTCAAACAATGAAAATAACAGACAAGCAGGCATGAACTACATTCTGATAATCTCAATAGATTCCAAGGGTTTCTGAACCTTCACTAAAAACTGCTTTCTTTTCTTATTTTTATTCTATTTTGGCTTTCAAATCATTTTCTCTTTTCTGGTATCTTTACATCATACTTATATAATCAGTTTATAAAAATATACATGTATGTATTTGTGTAAATATAGATAGAAAGATAGGTAGACAGAGAGATAGATAGATGGATAGATATTTATAAATATCATCAATCATCTTAATGCTATAGATGTTTTCTCTCTTCTGTCTCCCCTTCTCCTCTTTACTTTCTTCCTTTGAGCTCTTTGCTATTTCTCTTTACTTTCACATATTTCCAGCACCATTGGCTGCAAGATTAAAAGTAGGCGGCTATGAGGCTGTGAGCAATAAGGAGATGCGCTGGGAAGGAGATGATTTGACTTGACTGACTTGACAGCATTCACCCGGAGTGGGTTGAGCTGGCTTCATTCATCCTCAATGCTTCATCTCTCACAAACACCGACCAGGCCTGGTGATTTGAGGCTAACGACCGCGTGATCTCCAACTGCTCCTTATCCCAGTGGTGAACACCATAGATATGGGGGCCTAGGTTGGGTTCCAGATCAGCCTTGACCATCATCAGCCAGGTTTTTCATTGTCCACTACAACGCTTTCGCCAACCCTGAAGTGGAGCTGAGGCAATTGCTTCATAGATGAATTCTCCTGGTTGATGATGGAGGGCATGACCCAGCCAACGGAGACGTCTCGTTAGAATGACTTGTTGGAGGGAGGTGATTCTGCACTGGTGTCACACCGAATTGTTGGAGATGAGCAATAGCTTGATGGGGAGTAGCATGGTCAAGGATGGAAACTGATAAGATAACAAATGTGAGCTTCATAGGGTACAAATATTGCAGTTTTTATATTCTACCACTGTCCCCCAGTTAGAGTAAGCACATTTTGGCATGAGTCCTCTGCAGCACTGGACATTTCCAAATCAGTGTAGTCGTTTGTCATCTCCTCTGTGAAATGTTGCAATATCTTCAAGTCAACAGGCGGCGAGCTGGTAGAAACGTTAGCACACCGGGAGAAATGCTTAGCGGCATTTCGTCTGCCGTTACGTTCTGAGTTCAAATTCCACCAAGGTCAACTTTGCTTTTCATCCTTTCAGAGTCGTGCTAGCGCAGAAAACGGACGTTAAACGATGATGATGATGATGATAAAGCACTGGGGTCGATGTTATTGACTTAATCCCTTTGTCTGACTTTGTTTGTCCCCTCTATGTTTAGCCCCCTGTGAGCAATAAAGAAATTAAAAAATTGCAGTTCTATATTTAAGAGATGAGGAATTATGTACATTATTTTCTCTTTTCTCTCTCTCTCTCTCTCTCTCTTTCTCTCTCTCTCTCTCTCTTTGACTCTCAATATCACCTTGTCTGAATTAGCATATTTTCAAATAATTTGACCTCTGGATATTACATTGACATTAGTTTAAGAAACATTTGTTTCAATATTTTATTGAAGAGATCTTCTTATAACCATTATGATCTCTTCATTCTTCACTTGTAAATTATTACATCTTTGGTACAGTTGCTTGATTCTTCACCTTCCTCAATTTTTAAGCTGGCCCAGTACAAATGGTAAGATTGCATGTTAGTTCTTGCCCAAATTGAATACATCAATGAGTTGAATGAAAATAAGGGGGGTTTATTTCACCTTTCTAGATTATATCTTAATCAAATAATTCATTAAAAAGAAAACAATTCTCTGAGAAACATGAAGAAAAATTAATCTGTTTATTCAGAATAATTGAATGATTCTGTAAAGCCTTGCAAAAACAGGAAATTATTCTGGAATATTCAATAATCGTGATTTTACAAAATATTCTTTGTTTTAGTTTTATTTGAGAGAGACCAGTTCTTTTTAATTGTGAACAACAGCAGAAGTGGAGTTGGGTTTATGAAGTGGATGTTTCTAGGTATAATGGAGCTTAGAAAGTGGAAATAACTTCCAAAAATGAAATATGAAGAAAGGTTTGGTGGGTAAAAAATTAGGCGCAGGAGTGGCTGTGTGGTAAGTAGCTTGCTTACCAACCACATGGTTCCGGGTTCAGTCCCACGTGGCATCTTGGGCAAGTGTCTTCTGCTATAGCCCCGGGCTGACCAATGCCTTCTGAGTGGAATTGGTAGACGGAAACTGACAGAAGCCTGTCGTATATATGTATATATATATATATATATATATGTGTGCATGTATGTTTGTGCGTCTGTGTTTGTCCCCCTAGCATTGCTTGACAACTGATGCTGGTGTGTTTATGTCCCCGTCATTTAGCGGTTCGGCAAAAGAGACCTATAGAATAAGTACTGGGCTTACAAAAGAATAAGTCCCGGTGTCGAGTTGCTCGACTAAAGGCGGTGCTCCAGCATGGCCGCAGTCAAATGACTGAAACAAGTAAAAGAGTAAATGTTGTGAGTTAGGCTTTGATATTCCTACAGCGACAAGCTGGCAGAATCATTAGCACACTGGATGAAATGCTTAGCAGTATTTCCTCTGCCGTTACGTTCTGAGTTCAAATTCTGCCGAGGTCAACTTTGCCTTTCATCCTTTCGGGGTCGATAAATTAAGTACCAGTTATGCACTGGGGTAGATGTAATCGACTTAATACCTATGTCTGTCCTTGTTTGTCCCCTCTGTGTTTAGCCTCTTGTGGGTAATACAGAAATAGGTATTTCGTCTGCCGTTACGTTCTGAGTTCAAATTCTGCCGAGGTCGACTTTGCCTTTCATCCTTTCGGGGTCGATAAATTAAGTACCAGTTATGCACTGGGGTAGATGTAATCGACTTAATACCTATGTCTGTCCTTGTTTGTCCCCTCTGTGTTTAGCCTCTTGTGGGTAATACAGAAATAGGTATTTCGTCTGCCGTTACGTTCTGAGTTCAAATTCTGCCGAGGTCGACTTTGCCTTTCATCCTTTCGGGGTCGATAAATTAAGTACCAGTTATGCACTGGGGTAGATGTAATCGACTTAATACCTATGTCTGTCCTTGTTTGTCCCCTCTGTGTTTAGCCTCTTGTGGGTAATACAGAAATAGGTATTTCGTCTGCCGTTACGTTCTGAGTTCAAATTCTGCCGAGGTCAACTTTGCCTTTCATCCTTTCGGGGTCGATAAATTAAGTACCAGTTATGCACTGGGGTAGATGTAATCGACTTAATACCTATGTCTGTCCTTGTTTGTCCCCTCTATGTTTAGCCCCTTGTGGGTAATACAGAAATAGGTATTTCGTCTGCCGTTACGTTCTGAGTTCAAATTCTGCCGAGGTCAACTTTGCCTTTCATCCTTTCGGGGTCGATAAATTAAGTACCAGTTATGTACTGGGGTAGATGTAATCGACTTAATACCTATGTCTGTCCTTGTTTGTCCCCTCTGTGTTTAGCCTCTTGTGGGTAATACAGAAATAGGTATTTCGTCTGCCGTTACGTTCTGAGTTCAAATTCCGCCGAGGTCAACTTTGCCTTTCATCCTTTCGGAGTTGGTAAATTAAGTACCAGTTGAGTACTAGGGTTGATCTAATCGACTGGCCCCTTCCCCCCCCCCCAAAAAAAAACAAAATTTGGGGGCCATGTGCCCAGAGTAGAAACGGATATTCCTACAGCTTCAATTTATGTCTTGTTTTGCCAACACTGTGTTAAAGTGCATCAGAGAATTAGAGAGAGAAGTTAGGAAATTGACAGCTGAAAGATAACAGGAGCAAACAAGAATGGAAATGGATGAAAAAAGGATGAATGATATAAGAGAGAGAAAATATGCAAAAAACAAAAACTTGAATATTTTTGGTATGAAACACAGTTAATACAGAAAATATTTGGCCTTCTTGTAGATGACAAAACTACCACCTACAGCTGCTGCAGATGTTACAAGTACTACTAAGAGGTTACTTTATTACATTAGTGTTACGTTGTTCTAATTTAATTCTGTTCTGACTAAGTATCGAACTAAGTTTAGTGACTCTGCTTTCTTTCGTGTGTTCACCTTGTGTCCTCTTAAAGTGAACTTATGACTGCCTTCTTTGCACATATATCTTTAGGTTCTGCATTTTTTTTAATCAGCGTGCATTTTTGAGTATATATTGCTCAAAAATCAATGGAAATTGTAGTTGTGATACCAGTGCCAGTGGCACGTAAAAGAACCATCCGAACATGGCTGTTGCCAGCACCGCCTCGACTGGCCTCCATGACGATGGCATGTAAAAAGCACCAACTGATCGTGGCCGGTGCCAGTTGTGCCGGTGGCATGTAAAAAGCACCCAGTACACTCACAGAATGGTTGGTGTTAGGAAGGGCATCCAGCGGTAGAAGCACTGTCAGATCAGACTGGGCCTGGTGCAGCCTCCTGGCTTCCCAGACCCCAGCATGGAAAGCGGACGTTAAATGATGATGATAATGATGATGATGATTGCGTTGTATTTGCTTACATATTGACTCCATTATTGGCTTGCATTCGAGTAATGTAATCCAAGTTAATAATTCTGTATTAAAACATAACAATTAGGTAGTTCAAATAGCAATTTTGAGGGACCTTTACTTGAGGGGTCCTCAATTTGGAAACAGCTGGGAATTGACCCAGAAGATACCTGGCTACAAAACTGAAGCAAATTGTGATACTACTTAGAAACTTATCTTTTGATTCCATAAAATGAATCAAAGAAATATAGAGCAGAATTCTTTAACTACAAGAAGGTAGAAAAACTAACAGGAACCTTGTGAAAATAGCAGAGTGCACAGCTTGTTCTGTATCAAAGAAATGATCAAAAGCCGGAATAAATTTGGATTATGGAATAAGATGTAATGTGTTAATTTGACAGATGAGATCGACGCTTTGAATGGAACCTTTTCTCAAACAAAGAACTTTCACTATTTAGCCTTTTCCTTTGTTGCCCTGAGTTCAAATCCTTGCTGGGTCAACTTTAACTTCTATCACTCAAGGGGTAATCAAATGACTACCACGAATAAGTTGAAGGTTGAATCAATTCGTCTCCATCCATAGAAAAGTGGCTTAGAGCCGAGTCAATAGAAATCAATAAGCTGCAAAGAATGGTGATGGATGGAATCAGATGGAAATCACGGAATAATAAATGTTATGTATGATGTTTGATTATAAATATCGAATGTGTTGATCTGGTTCTTCCAAGGGATATACACTCAGACATTTAGTCTCTACAAGAAAGAGAATGAAATTGTCATCATATGGCAAATTGGCTGAAGATTCTTGCAGGAATTACTGGATAGGGAATGGTGAGATGGTGGATTTCGTGCAGACAGAAGGAGGATGGCTCGTGGCAAGTTAGGTTGGCGCCACAAACATTAAAAACTATTTATTAATACAATAAATCTTAGATTGGATTTTTGTGTTTGTGTGTGTATAAGAGGAAGAGTGTGAGAGAGAGAGAGAAAGGGTGAGAGAGAGAGAAAAAGAGATAGAGTGCTAGTGTGTATATATGTCTGCATCTGTGCATGCGTGTGTGTACTCAGATACTTTGTTTGCATGAGTGTGTGTGTGAATATGAGAGAGAGCATATGTGTGTGTGTGTGTGTGTGTGAGAGAGAGAGAGAGAGAGAGAGAGAGAGAAAGCATGTGAGTGTGCATGATGAGTGTATGTGTGTGTGTACTCAGATTCTCTGCTTGCATGAGTGTGTGTGTGTGTAAGAGAGAGAGAGAGAGAGTGTGTGTGGGTAGGTGTGCGTGAATATGAGAGAGAGCATATGTGTGGTGAGAGAGAGAGAGAGAGTGTGTGTGTGTGTGAGAGAGAGAGAGAGAAAAAGAGAGAGAGTGTTAGTATGTGTATATATGTCTGAATCTGTGCATGTGTGTGTGTACTCAGATACTTTGCTTGCACGAGTGTGTGTGTGTGAGTGTGTGTGAGTGTGTTTGTGTGTGTGTGTGTAAGAAAGAGAGAGTGTGGGTAGGTGTATGTGAATATGAGAGAGAGCTTTTGTGTGTGTGTGACAGAGAGAGTGTGTGTGTGAGTGCACATATGAGTGTGTGTGTGTGTGTGCTCAGATACTTTGCTTGTGTGTGTCTTTTCAGAGATTTTCTCCAGTCTGACTACTGCGTCTCTTTATATTATCAATGTATTTATTTGTGCATGTATCTTTATAGGTTGTGTGTGTGTGTGTATGTGTGTGTCTGTGCGCCTGTGTGTGTGTGTGTATCATTACACATGTGTATGCTTATGTTTCTACATGAACATACGCACATGTTTGGCATCTAAACATGTAAGTGGTATTGAAATACCTCCACAGTGTTGATGTTCACTTTTTGGATGTAGTAACAAGAAGCTTATATACAGATTTCACAGTTGTTCGTATGTATATGATAGAGACAGAGCTTCAAGTGAAAACTGTAGACATCTTCTGTCAGCAGTTGGAAGAAAACCAGGAAATAGTGTCTGACTGGTATTTCGTTTAGAAATTCTAGAAAGATAGTGGCTGTGTGATAAGCAGCCTGCTTACCAACCGCATGATCCTGGATTCGGTCCCACTGTGTAGCACCTTGGGCAAGTTTTCTACTATAGCCTTGGGCCAACCAACTCTTGTTAACGTTGACTGTTCTTTTATTCTTTTACTTGTTTTATTTGACTACAGCCATACTGGAGCACCGTCTTTAGTCAAGCAAATCGATGCAAGGACTTATTCTTTGTAAGCCTAGTACTTATTCTATTGGTCTCTTTTGCCAAATTACAGGGACATAAACACACCAACATCGGTTGTCAACTGATTTTTGGAGGACAAACACAGACACACAAATATATACACACACATACATATATATATACATATACGACGTGCTTCTTTCAGTTTCCATCTACCACATCCACTCACAAGGCTTTGGTCCTCTCGAGGCTATAGTAGAAGACACTTGCCCAAGGTGTCACACAGTGGAACTGAACCCAGAACCATGTGGTTCGTAAGCAAGCTACTTACCACACAGCCACTCCTATGCCTAATGATGCTAAGCATTTTATCCGGTAGGCTAAACATAAAAGATTGCCTGAAATTTTCTTGGATGCTTTACCCTTCACCCCTCACCCTCACATTTTAGATAAATACCATCTACACATAAACAATAACCTATCAAACCCACATTACAAGGATCAATCAAACCCACATTACAAACAACCTTTTTTTTTAAGATACTTAATTTTTCTTATGACATGGATATTTTTCAATCAATTACATGGAGACAAAGCAGAAAAAATAAGACAAATCTCCCAAAATGCAGTTTCCTTTTCTTTCCATTAATATTTTCCTAGAAAACATACACCAACCATTCTTTGTGCAACTGCCTACTCAACTATTCCTACATAAATAAATACAAAAGAAACCATGGGAACTCAGGTCTTTTAATGGATATCACTTCACATGGCTTCTACAAGCATTAATTCTCAGTTTCAAAGTTGGAAATGTAATCCATGTTTCGAAAATAGCAGTTTGGTGTCTCCAAGACACAAAGTGGTATGACCATTCTACTTCATTTCTCAACGTCACTTTATTACGTTTTCTCACTCCACCACACCTCCTGACCCCAGATTCAGTTTCTCTTTCCCATAAATTACTTTGTTTATAAAATACATACCAGTGAATATCTGTGTATATTTGAATCTTCCCTCTCTCTCTCTCTTTCGGAGAGGCACTGAGCACCTACACGCACACAAAACACACGGCAGTAACTTCCACCTACCGAATTCAATCACAAAGCTTTGGTCGACTCGGGGCTATAGTGGAAGACACGTACCCAAAGTGCCACACAGTGGGACTGAACCCGAAACCATGTAGTTGGGAAGCAAGCTCCCTAACCACACAGCCATGCCTGTGCCTACAAAAAATGTATGTACATATACGCAACGCTATGCGTGTGGCAAGTTTTCTATGGCCGGATGCCCTTCCTGACGCCAACCCCCACCTGTTCTGAGTATATATTATCATCATCATCATCACCATCTTCCTTGCTGGTTTGAGTCAAATGGCTTAACAGGATCCAGTGAACCAAAAGACTGCATCATACTCCAGTATCTGCTTTGGTATGGTTTCTATGGCCGGATGCCCTTCCTAATGCCAACAACTTTACAGAGTTTAGTGAGTGGTTTTTTTTTTTCTGCGATACAGATACCAGAAAAGTCACCATGTCATTTGCAAGACAAAGGAAAGAAAAGCCACCTCAGCTGAGTGGGACTGTAGTAGAGGCAGGGGTGGTTTTATGCCCGATGGGGGAGAGGCTAAAGTGTGACAGAGGGATAGATACAGATGTGTTGCTGTCGCACATCATATAAAAATTGGTTGGAGGAGCTGGATAGAAAAGAAGACAAAAATGCTGGTGATGAGGTGACAAAGTGTCTCCTTAAGATACAAAGTGAGTATAAGAGTACAGACCAAGGATTGTAGGGGGTGGATAAATTCATTGAAGTTTGTGAGTAAAGTGACAGGTGGTTAGAGATGTGCCAGTTGAGATATGGAAAATGGGAGTAATTCCCTTTTTTTAGTTGGGTCTCCCAAAGTTTTAGTTTCCATTCAAATGCATTAAGATATCCAAACATTTGAAATAGGATCTATTTCCATCCTTGCAGCTCAAGATTCAATGTGTTCATGTATGTCATATATGTCAACTAGGAATGCTAGCTTGACAACCCATTGTGGATCCCTTACGAAAGAAGCATCATATTCTTCAAAAATAAGGCATTCTCCTCTCTCAGTAAATAAAAATGTGTGAGCATTTCGCCTCAACTTAGCCAAAGAATATTGCAGAAATAAGTCAGGTCACCATACTCAGCCTCTGGTTAAGGAACTCCCAAAACTGGTGGTGATTGAGACCTCTTGATAGGATGAAATTCACTGATTTCACAACAACTGTCATGATACCTATTTCTTTACTACCCACAAGGGGCTAAACACAAAGAAGAAAAACAAGGACAGACAAACGGATTAAGTCGATTAGATTGACCCCAGTGCGTAACTGGTACTTATTTAATCAACCCCGAAAGGATGAAAGGCAAAGTCGACCCCGGCGGAATTTGAACTCAGAACGTAACGGCAGACGAAATACGGCTACACATTTCACCCGGCGTGCTAACGTTTCTGCCAGCTCGCCGCCTTAGGGTATCATGACAACTGTCATGATATCCTTGAATCGGAGTGTCTTTGCACACAAAGCGTCTTGATGTATAATGCAATGCAACTTAACCCTTTCGTTACTGTATTTCTGTTGAGATGCTCTGTGTTTCTTTCTATTATTTTATATATAACAAAGAATTTAGTAAAATAAATTAGTTATCATTCAGCTTGTATTAGGAACATAAATTGTGACTAAGGTTTGGTGAAAGATTTTAATTCAAAACTTATGAAAACAAGACATTTGTACTACAGAGCCAGAGCCGGTTTCAGCCGGGTTGGTAATGAAAGGGTTAAACAGTGTCTGCTGTTCACCAACCTGTTCTTAAAGTAAAGATACCACACCTTTTTTCTCACCAATCATTGCTGGTGCTCCATCAGTGGTCACCCTACCCAGCTTTGATAAGTCAAAGTTAGACTGAATCCCCCAATTCATGAGGCTGTTGTATAAATCTGATCTGGTAGTTGTTTTTTGCAAAGAGATGACTTGTGCAAATTCTTCCACAATGTTAAAGGTCGGAATATCACTCCTCACAAAAACTGCCAGTTGGCAAGTATCTGTCATATCAATAGTTTTGTCGATACCAATTGAAAAATATTCAAGACTTTGTAATATACCTCCCAAGCTTCTCCTGACATCGACCACCATTTCTTCAAATCTTCGCATGACTCTTCTCAAGGACAAATTGATTTCAGAAAATAAATCCTTTTTTTTTTCTGGACATATAACTTCCATTACTTTCATCATATATTCCTTGAAGAATTCACCATTGCAGAATGGCTTCATTCTTTCTACTCTCAGCCTTGAAACTTCATAACTGGCATGGCTGCTTCTGTCATTTTCTTCAATCTTAAAAGTGAAGAAAGAAGACAGCTTAAAGAAAATTGTTTTTTCAGCCTTGCTACTTCATCTTCTTGCACCATTCCAAGGAGACTATTTAAATTGTTATGACAAACCTCATAATTATGTTTGATATTCAGAACCTTCTTAACTTCTTTTGTTTCTCGGCAAATTAAACACACATATTTGCCAAAGTGTTCGATGAAGAAGTTCAGTGTCCATGAATTGTTGAAAGCCCAATGTTCAAAATCAATCTTCCTTTTCTTGTTTTCATCATCATCATCATCATCATCATCATCGTTTAACGTCCGTTTTCCATGCTAGCATGAGTTGGACGGTTTGACCAGGGTCTGGGAAGCCAGGAGGCTGCACCAGGCTCCAGTCTGATCTCTAGCAGTGTTTCTACAACTGGATGCCCTTCTTAATACCAACCACTCCGTGAGTGTAATGGGTGCTTTCTACATGCCACCGGCACAGGTGCCAGGGGAGGCTGACAACGGCCCATGGCGTTAATTTGGTCAGCAAAAATCTGGGAACATAAAACAAAACAAATACTAATTGTTTGACAAAAATAGACAGAAATATTATATTAGAATTCAGTTTCTTAAATTAACCCGGATAATAGTGAGGATTAATGGGCAAAACCATGCTAGCTGACAAAATTTTCATGACTATTATCAACTACCATTGTTCTGCAGAAAAAGTATATTATTTTTTCATGAAAAATATAAACATGGACATTTTTCTTAACACTTCATTTTATTTAATTTATTATTAGTAAATTATTATTAAATTAGCACACCATGTTATTATTAAATTAGCGTTATTATTAAATCAATATACAAGCAATTGTTCATGCATCCACCCCTGCCTGAAAAAAATCACATTGTTGATAAAGTTTTTTCAATGTTTTTATTTTACCGGTAAAAATTATTTTTGTCTTTTATACTATCAGGGCCTGTATGGGGGCGCTGCTGTCTGACAACTCACTATGTATTGAGTGTGAATCTGTATGCACGTTTTTCACACAATAATTGCTGTGCAATTATTTTCAATTAAATCCAAAAAAAAAAGGTGTCGAAAAATAAATGTTAATGAAGGTTATTCTGGACCTGCCAAAAATGCTCCACGGGCCAGATTAAAATGCTTGGCGGGCCAGGGTTTGCCGGGTCCTGAACTAAATCCTCTACCTATCATAATGGAGGTCTTCTGAATGGCCTTTTTTGATCCCTTGGATAGCACTTGGCAACTGAATGCATTCACTTGTTGTCTGTGAACCTTACAATATATCTGGTCCATCAGAACTTCCATTCTGTATTCTGTGATCATGTTGCTCACTCCACTCCATTCTGGAAATATTTCATTTTGGATGTGTTCTCACAATTATATTCCTAGAATGGATCTTTCAATAGAAAATATATAAATGTAAGATAGACAGATGGATGTGTCACGAGTCTGGAAAAAGCAAAAGGTGTGAAAGTAACAGATGGTAAAGGATTCATTCAAAAGCAAAGAATGTGCTTCGAAAATCGTTTCCAGCCAATTATCTTCTTCACAAATTGGATTTCAGAACATTAAACTCTCAGTAAATGCCACCCTGAAGATAATCCAGTCCTATGCTCTCACAAATGCTAGTGAAGACGATGATGGGGAAGAATTTTATCGAGGTGTAGGAGTGGCTGTGTGGTAAGTAGCTTGCTTACCAACCGCATGGTTCCGGGTTCAGTTCCCCTGCGTGGCACCTTGGGCAAGTGTCTTCTACAATAGCCTCGGGCTGACCAAAGCCTTGTGAGTGGATTTGGTAGACGGAAACTGAAAGAAACCCGTCGTATATATGTATGTATATATATATATATATATGTATGTGTGTGTGTGTGTATGCTTGTGTGTATGCTTGTGTGTCTGTGTTTGTCCCCCCCAACATCGCTTGACAACCAATGCTGGTGTGTTTACGTACCCGTAACTTAGCGGTTCAACAAAAGAGACCGATAGAATAAGTACTAGGCTTACAAAGAATAAGTCCTGGGGTCGATTTGCTCGATCGACTAAAGGCGGTGCTCCAGCATGGCCACAGTCAAATGACTGAAACAAGTAAAAGAGTAAAAGAGTAAGAGCTAAAGAAAGTGCCGGCTTAAACACACACACACACACTTATACAATAATTAACACACATTTTCATTCCAAACTTACATTCTACGCTTTTATTCTTTTCAGAAACCTAGGAAAATCTGGATTACGAGTGTCAAATGTTGGATTTGGTAAGTTGTTATTATTTTAGTGTTTTATTTCCATAAATAGTTACAGTGCTTTCTCTTTTTGTAGGAATTTCATTATAAAACATTTTTTATATACATGCTGTGTTTAAAAATACAACAAATATTGTTGGGAGGTGAATATTGTCCTACGCTGTGAAAACATTGCACTGACAAGACATAACCAGGCTGAAATGCATCTTGCCAGCTACCAATGGGATGGTTCTAGGTTCAGTTTCCAATCCTGGAATCTTCTTTCTAATATCTTTATAGACTAATATATGTCAATACATGGGAATAGAACTGTTTACACATTATGTTAAAGAATAAAATTTGTTTTATTCGAGCCAAAAAGATATCTATATAAATATTTAACACATTTTCAACTCTTTCCCATTATTGTTTTTACACACACACACAGGCATTAATATATGTATATCTATCTATCTCTATCTATCTATCTATCTATCTATCTATCTTTATATATACACATTTATATAAACATATAAATTTATATATGTGTGTGCATATAATATATATATATATGTATATATATATGGGAGTAGGTGTGTGGAGGTGCAGGAGTAGGTGTGTGGAGGTGCAGGAGTAGCTGTGTGGTAAGTAGCTTGCTTACCAACCACACAGTTCCGGGTTCAGTCCCACTGTGTGGCACCTTGAGCAAGTGTCTTCTACTATAGCCTCTGGCCAACCAAAGCCTTGTGAGTGGATTTGGTAGACAGAAACTGAAAGAAGCCCGTCGTATGTATGTTTATATATATCAGCCAAAACGTGTTATCAACAAACAAGATGAGGACAAATATCCATCAAATGTAAATAATGTAATAAACAGGTGAAGAACAAATATATATAGTGTGTGTTTATTTGGCAATAAAAATATGACCATCCCAAATACAACAATTGTTTCAACACACGACTTCACATCAGGAATCTTGTAACACAAATTTATAAATGTGTGTGTAAACACGCATGTGGAAGCACTCCGTCGGTTACGACGACGAGGTTCCGGTTGATCCGAATCAATGGAACAGCCTGCTCGTGAAATTAACGTGTAAGTGGCTGAGCACTCCACAGACACGTGTACCCTTTAACGCAGTTCTCGGGGATATTCAGCATGACGCAGAGAGTGACAAGATCGGCCCCTTGAAATACAGGTACAACAGAAACAGGAAGTAAGAGTGAGAGAAAGTTGTGGTGAAAGAGTACAGCAGGGATCACCACCATCCCCTGCCGGAGCCTCGTGGAGCTTTTAGGTGTTTTCGCTCAATAAACACTCACAACACCCGGTCTGGGAATCGAAACCACGATCCTATGACGGCGAGTCCGCTGCCCTAACCACTGGGCCATTGCGCCTCCACCCTTTGAAATACAGGTACAACAGAAACAGGAAGTAAGAGTGAGAGAAAGTTGTGATGAAAGAGTACAGCAGGGATCACCACCATCCCCTGCCGGAGCCTCGTGGAGCTTTTAGGTGTTTTCGCTCAATAAACACTCGCAACGCCCGGTCTGGGAATCGAAACCACGATCCTATGACGGCGAGTCCGCTGCCCTAACCACTGGGCCATTGCGCCTCCACCCTTTGAAATACAGGTACAACAGAAACAGGAAGTAAGAGTGAGAGAAAGTTGTGGTGAAAGAGTACAGCAGGGATCACCACCATCCCCTGCCGGAGACTCGTGGAGCTTTTTAGGTGTTTTCGCTCAATAAACACTCGCAACACCCGGTCTGGGAATCGAAACCACGATCCTATGACCGCGAGTCCACTGCCCTAACCACTGGGCCATTGCGCCTCCACAAACATGCATGTATGTATGCCTGTATATATTTGACACTTATAATTAAGGAAAGCTTCTCACTCATTCATGTGTTTCATATCCTTTTACATATTTCCCCAGTTTTCATGAGACTCGCTGATGTTCTTCTGCTTGTTGCCTGTTTTTGATTTCCTCTTCCCATTTCTATTTACTACCTAACACTAACACTTCAGTAACGAGCACAGCTGCACAATAGAACAAATCCCTGCTACTCGTTAACTTATGTACTTTTATCTTTCTACAAATCTAATTAAATGTTCTCACTGTGATATTTAATCTGTTGCGAGATGGCAAAATCAATAGTGTTAAACAAGTACCTTGTCGTATTTAATTAATTCCTTTAATTGTTCATATTTCAAAACCTGATGACTTTTACATTGATTTCATACCATTAGAGTTTATAAATAAGTACCAATCACATACAAGGGGTCAATTAACCAATTATAACTTCTGCCAAAATTTGCAGCCTTTGGCATTTACATGAAATAAAATTATTGTTGAAAGGCATCAATGACAGAATCGTTGGAGCTATAGAGAAATTGCCTTATAGCATCTTACACTATTTAGTTAATTGATTCTATGTTCTG
>NC_043008.1:9501876-9531876 GCF_006345805.1 Octopus sinensis
ATATATATACACACACACACACACATGCATATATATATTTATTTATATATTTATAAGAAATAAATAAGATTCAGTTGAATTTGGTACTTAGGTTGAGGCAGCAACTGAGTCGAGTATTGTCTTTCAAACTGCTGTATTGTTTGCATTGATCAATAAAATGGAGCCACTTGAAACGGCCATAATGCACTGATACCAAGCCACCCTTGTTACTCATTTGCTATATATATATATATGAGAACAAAGTGTACATACACCACTATGTATATATATAAAATAAAATACAAAATGGGACAAGAACACAAAACATCTGGACAACTAGGTGATACAAAAAAGGGGACAACAAAACATCCAGATAGGCAATAGAAAAAAAACATGGACAGGTCATTCAAAACCTTTTATCTTCAGTCAAGAACCAGATCATCCTCACAATTTCAGCTGATTAATATATATATATATATATATATAATATATATATATATATACACACACACACACACACATGCATATATATATTTATTTATATATTTATAAGAAATAATAAGATTCAGTTGAATTTGGTACTTAGGTTGAGGCAGCAACTGAGTCGAGTATTGTCTTTCAAACTGCTGTATTGTTTGCATTGATCAATAAAATGGAGCCACTTGAAACGGCCATAATGCACTGATACCAAGCCACCCTTGTTACTCATTTGCTATATATATATATATGAGAACAAAGTGTACATACACCACTATGTATATATATAAAATAAAATACAAAATGGGACAAGAACACAAAACATCTGGACAACTAGGTGATACAAAAAAGGGGACAACAAAACATCCAGATAGGCAATAGAAAAAAAACATGGACAGGTCATTCAAAACCTTTTATCTTCAGTCAAGAACCAGATCATCCTCACAATTTCAGCTGATTAATATATATATATATATATATATATATATATATATATATAATTATATATATATGAGAGAGGGTGGGGGAGAATAAGTGAGAGATAGAAAAATATATAGATACACACACACATATAAATTCCTAAAGAGAGAATTCCATGAATACAAAATAAACAGTTAAAACAACAACAATATTCTCAAGTGAAATATCAACAATTATTTTCATGCCTCCAGGTAAAAAATAGAAAAATGCAAAAAAAAAAAAAAAGAAATGTATACCAAACATTTTGAATTCAAACCCCAGCAAAAGTTTGAAGTAATTCTTTTGATGCCATTAATTACTAACAGAATGTTAGATTAAAAAATCCCAGGAGAAATCATTGAGGTCATATGTCTGAGAATCTGGGCTTTTCGTTTACCAAGGTAACATACGAAGAGGAAGCAGTAACTTTATTCTGTTGTTAGAAATCAAAAGCTTTATAACTTAAACACATTCTTCCACTATCTGAAATATTATTGGCTATTTCTAGAACATTCTTTTAGTACTTTGCCAGGGTTTTTTCTCTGCATCATCGTTTACTGTAAAATTCTTCATACAGTAACCAGTGGAAATATCAGTTTTCAACGGGTGGTGTTGAGCAAGAAATTGCTAAATGCAGAACGGAATGACAGCAAATAGTGCAAACACTGTTGCTTGGCTAAGAGAAATTATTTGGACAAAAAGCAATATTTATGGGGCATTTTTGTTTGTGTTTTTTTTTGTTTTTTGTTTTATGGGTTTTTTTTGGTGTTTTAAGAGCCAAGAGTTGTTTGATGGAAGGGTTTGGGGGATGTTGTGTTGATTAGCTATTTCATATTCTGAATTCATCAGTTAGTGTTTGTGTGAGTGTGTGTGTGTGTGTACACATATACTCAGCCCTCACTGTAAAGAGGGACATTAAATGATGATGATGTATATACATTTATATATATGTGTGTGTGTGTGTGTGTGTGTGTGTGCGCACATGCACACACACAGACACACTTGATAGGTGCAGGTATGGCTGTGTGATTGAGAAGTCTGCTTCCCAACCATGGCATCGACTGGCCTCCTCCCCTCAAAAATTTCGAGTCTTGTCCCAAGAGTAGAAAAGAATATAGTGAGGAAGTAGTTCAGTTGAGTGAACAAGTGAACGCGGATTGTTAGAGCAGACAGAATGTTGTATATATCATATATATTCTTTTCTGCACTAGGCACAAGGCCTGATATTTGAGGGGAGGGGGCCAGTCGATTAGATTGACCCCAGTACGCAACTGGTACTTAATTTATCGACCCCGAAAGGAACAAAGGCAAAGTCGACCTCAGCAAAATTTGAACTCAGAACCTAATAACACATGAAATACTTATTTCTTTACTACCCACAAGAGGCTAAACGCAGAGAGGACAAACAAGGACAGACAAACAGATTAAGTTGATTACATCAATCCTAGTGTGTAACTGGTAGTTAATTTATCGACCCCGAAAGGATGAAAGGCTAAGTCGACCTTGGTGGAATTTGAACTCAGAACGTAGCAGCAGACGAAATACCGCTAAGCATTTCGCCCCACATGCTAACGATTCTGTCAGCTCACCGCCTTCTATGCCATATATATTCACACTCATAAATTTAGATACTCTTGTTCATCTACTGGAGTTATGAGGATCATCTGGTAATCCTTAACCTTTAGACATTCAGATTATTCTGTCAAATGCCATGCTTATTTAATCACATTGTTTTGAATTAATCCTGTATTATCTCATAGTTTCAAAATTTCAGTGATGTGATTGTTTAATTTTAAAGTGACATTGTTGTGTAGGTGTGAGAGGCAAATATGTAATTGACAAGTCCTCTCTCCTAAAATTGCTGGCCTTGTGCCAAAATCAGAATATTTTTACTCATACACATACATCCTCACACTTCCTCACATATACATACTAATATACATTGGTTGATAATCACACTTCTGACTATAGGTAGATATTTGTTAAGCAGTGCAGTGCAAAACAGAACCTTTCTCTAACTGAAATGAGTTCAAGGTTCGTTAATACTACTCATGTTTACTTTGTACAATGTGTTGGTAGAATTACTTAAGCAAGACTGTGGCATGTGTGGATTTATGATTGTGCCAAGTCCATTGGAAAGTGTGAGTCCAGTACATCAGGCGAATAAGAAAGAGCAAGAATCATTTTATGGAAGCTAGGTCATTGCTTATCATTATGCTGCTGCTGGTAAAAATATTTTTTTAATCATGCATGTACCTTCATAAATTGTTCAAAGTAAAAGTATTTTTATTTATATAAGTCTGTGTTACATTGTCTATGTGTTGGAAGACACACACGCAAACAAACAAAAAAATGTGTTGAAAAACACATGCAAAAAAAATGTGTTGAAAGACACACTCACACACACACCCAAAAATATCTATATTTATTATATATACATAGTCTCTTTTTTTTAAGTCTGTGTTGTGTTGTGTTGACAGACTTGCACTTAAAATTCCCTGGTTTTAATCAAAACTTGTTAGTTACTAAGGTGACAACACTACTTATTTGTCTATCTTTCACAAGCTCTTCTCTCTCTCTCTCTCTCTCTCTCTCTCTTTCTCCCCCCTTTATATTTTCTCACAACAACTTTTTTCCTCCCTTTCTTCCTTCTCTCTACTCAGATATTGTTACAGACAAACAGACAGACAGAGATCAGCTTCTCTATTATAATATAAGATTGTGAACATGGCTGTAAAGTTAAAAAATGATGAAGAATTATTTATTCTTCTTACTATGTCTTGTGTCCTGTGTAAGGTACACAACTCTTATTCTTTTTTTCCTTCACAGATTTTGATCGCATAAAAACCCCATTTTATTAACAATATATTTTTACAGGAAGAAACAAACGAAAAGAAAACATTAAATTAATCAATTAATACAGTGTTTCTAACTTTATTAGAGCTAACTCTTTACCATTCACATCAACCTGGGTCTATAAAATAAGCTGTCAGTTGTGAAATGATCAAACAAAGTTTATAGTGGCTGATAGCAATGAAATACACTGAAGTACAAAAGGGTGATTAAACCTATATATATTAATCAATCTATATTAATCAGTGATCCGACTTGATTGATTTTTTTTTAAGTCAGAAATTCTCTTTTTTTTTTTTTGATTTATTTATTTCGAATCTATTATCAACATATTTTTACAGGAAGAAAAGAAAGAAAAAAATCACCGAAATAATAAAAAATTAAATTAACAAGGATAAAAACCCTATAACTACCTTACCAAGGAAACAAAGAAAATAATTTTAAAAATGGGGTGGAATTAAGTAGCGGAAGAGGTGGATGGAGGGAATAATGGCATATTCAGTTGCTCCTTGCAGACATGAATGCAAAAGTGTTGCTACAGAGAACAACCAGAGAAACTCACTGCATCAGCTACCTAACCTCATGGGGCCCATTTCTCAGATGGGCCACTGTTTAATATTTTATTCTGTTGACCAATTCGACTTCTATCAATAAATTTATCTTCCAGTTTATTGATATTCCTTCATTGGTTTTATTTTTTATTTTATATTTTTTTTATTTTTCTCTCAGGTACCTGGGTAACATTTGGTGCACAAGTTACAGACGAAGTAAGTTTTCTTGTTTTTCACCTTCTCCATTTTCGTTTTCCCTTTTCCTCATCTTCTTCATCTTATTTTTAGACAATACACACACAAATACACACACACAAATACACACACACAAATGCACACACACAAATACGCACACAAATACACACACACAAATACACACACACAAATACACACACACAAATACATACACACAAATACACACACACAAATACACACACACAAATACACACACACAATAATACACACACACACTAATACATACACACAAATACACACACACAAATACACACACAAATACATACACACAAATACACACACACAAATACACACACACAAATACACACACACAAATACACACACACAAATACACACACACAAATACACACACACAAATACACACACACAAATACACACACACAAATACACACACACAAATACACACACACAAATACATACACACAAATACACACACAAATACACACACACAAATGCACACACACAAATACACACACACAAATACACACGCACAAATACATACACACAAATACACACACACAAATACACACACACAAATACACACACACAAATGCACACACACAAATACACACACACAAATGCACACACACAAATGCACAACACAAATGCACCACACAATACACACCACAAATACACACACACAAATACACACACACAAATGCACACACACAAATACACACACACAAATGCACACACACAAATACATACACACACAAATACACACACACATACACACACTCACACACACAGACACATACACACATATGAGCACAATCTTTCACATACGGGCATGCACTCTAACACATATGCATGCTCTCTCTCACACACACACATGCACTTACACATACATGCACACTCTCACACACACACATGAATATTGCACACTCTACATACATGCACACACATTCACACACACTGTCACACATATATTCATACTCTCACACACATGCACACACACATATGCACACACACATATGCACACACACATGCATACATGCACACTTTCTCACACACATGCACATACACTCATACACACACAAGCACACTTTCACAAACGCATGCATACACACTATTACACACTCACATACACATGCACTCACAACTCTCACTCTCTCTCTCACTTACACACACACACCCACACACAGTCACACATATACACATACTCTCTCTCACACACACACATGCACACACACACACACACACACACATACACATTCATTAGAAGCTCTACCTTTACTCTGGTGCTATTCTTAATTTTCTATTCCCGTCGCTTATTTGAAGGTGATTTGAAAAATAGCCTATTGTGGTGGTGGTGGTGGTGGTTGTGGTGGTGTGGTGGTGGTGGTGGTGGTGGTGGTGGTGGTGGTGGTGGTGGTTGGTGGTGGTGGTGGTGGTGGTGGTGGTGGTGGTGGTGGTGGTGGTGGTGGTGGTGGTGGTGGTGGTGGTGGTGGTGGTGGTGGTGGTGGTGGTGGTGGTGGTGGTGGTGGTGGTGGTGGTGGTGGTGTGGTGGTGGTGGTGGTGGTGGTGGTGGTGGTGGTGGTGGTTGTGGTGGTGGTGGTGGTGGTGGTGGTGGTGGTGGTGGTGGTGGTTGTGGTGGTGGTGGTGGTGGTGTGGTGGTGGTGGTGGTGGTTGTGGTGGTGGTGTGGTGGTGTGGTGGTGGTGGTGGGTGGTGGTGGTGGTGTTGGTGGTGGTGGTGGTGGTGGTGGTGGTGGTGGTGGGGGTGGTGGTGGTGGTGGTGGTGGTGGTGGTGGTGGTGGTGGTGGTGGTGGTGGTGGTGGTGGTGTGGTGGTGGTGGTGGTGGTGGTGGTGGTGGTGGTGGTGGTGGTGGTGTGGTGGTGGTGGTGGTGGTGTGGTGGTGGTGGTGTGGTGGTGTGGTGGTGGTGGTGGTGGTGGTTGTGGTGCATATTATGTTGATGGTTTTGGTTGCAGCATTGATAGTGATAGAGGTGAAGTCAGTAATGATGGTGGCAACAAAGGTGTGTTGTTGTTAGTAGTAGTAGTAGTAGTAGTAGTAGTGGTGGTGGTGGTGGTGGTGGTGGTGGTGGTGGTGGTTGTGTTTATGGGGGTGTTTTTTTTTTTGCTTTTGTATAGCCTCAGGAACAAACCAATAATGAAAGGCATTCCATCTCTTCCTCAGATACAGTCGTATTTTAGGGTTCCATTATGCAATTTGTCCGTTCTTCAAAAACGGAAAGGTATAATTAGACACGTAGCTGGGAGTTATTGCCTCTGAGTTGTCAGCAAAAGTCTTTTTTTTTCTTCCGGCAAAGATCTGACACTTTGATACGTGTATAAGAAATGCTGAGCTGTGCAGTAAGGAGACAAAGCAAGGAATGGGAAGAATATGCAAAAGCTGGAAAGAAATAAGGCCTTTGTGCTTTTGCTGAATGCATAGGGTCAGCATAAGAGGGAACACAAGTCATCTGAAAGTTAAAAAGTTAAAACTGGACAGCAGAGGTATTGATTGTAGTGTGGAAGAGAGAGTGTTGTAGTGGTATGGATATGCAATGCATATGAAGAATGATAAATAGATGGTGGTGGGGAGGGAGGTCGGAGTGTGGAATAATGCGGGTAAGAGGAGTCTGTGAAAGAGGAAGAGTGAAAGACCGAAAGAGATGTGGACAGTAGTGAGAAATGGACACAGAATGCTGAAGCTTACTTGGGGGATGAGGGAGGACTAAAACAGGTTGGGGGCCTCTGCGTTGGAATTGAACTGTTTAACCCTTACCAACATGGTAAGTGGTGATGGCTTTGGTGACAGCAGTGGTGGTGATGGTAGTAGTGGTGTTGCTGTTATTGGTGGTGATGGTTTTGTTGTTGGTGGTTGCTGTTGCTGTTGAGCGAACGGTCTTCGTCCCAGAGCTCGCAAGATGGGAGAAGTCCGAAACGTGGTCCTTTGCTATTCTTAAGACCCGCAGAAGAGAAAGCAGGTCAAACCCCGACACCGAGAGCATCGACGGATGGATGAATGCGCATCCAGGCTCAGCTGTTGCATAGGAAGTCGGGGACAAGAAACAGGAAGAAAGAGTGAGAGAAAGTTGGGGCAAAAGAGTACCACCCCCTGCCAGAGCCTCGTGGAGGTTTAAGTGTTTTCGCTCAATAAACACACACAATGCCCGGTCTGGGAATCGAAGTTGTTGGTGGTGGTGATGGTCGCGATCAACACAGTCATTGTCATGATAATGGAGGTAGTAGTAGCAGTTTTGATGGAGTGTATTGGTGGTGGAGTGTGCTGGTGCTACTAATCATTTATTTTCTTGGAATATGGGTAGAAATTTATAAGGGAGAACATGTAGCAGATTAGATTTAAACTAATTCTCATTTTTTTTTGGTCCAGTACAGATGGAAGGTCAAAGTACATCCCATTAGAACTGAAACTTAAATTCTAGAATTTAACTGGAGAAACCATGTATCCCTCTTCTAGGGAGAGTTTACGAAAAAAACAAAAGATGAAGACAGGTGGTGTACAAAACAAACAGATGTATTAGTATAACGCTCAGGAATAGAAAAAGTATTTTACGTTTCGAGCCTACGCTCTTCTACAGAAAGGGACACAGAAAAAACAAGGAGAGAAAAAAAAATGTGTGTAGTGGCTAGGACACCAATTTCTGCCTCTTTATCTTACTTTCATCTCTTGTCACCCAGTACAAAGTCACCTTTCCTCAAAATTACTTGCACCTCAGTTGGGGTGAGTGGTCTTGTCTTGCAAGTTACTTGGTCACCCCGTTAGTGCCAGTGCCATATAAAAAGTACCCATTGTACTCTGTAAAGT
Source organism: Octopus sinensis (assembly GCF_006345805.1). Lineage (NCBI taxonomy): Eukaryota > Metazoa > Mollusca > Cephalopoda > Octopoda > Octopodidae > Octopus > Octopus sinensis. Next base: position 9,510,223 of record NC_043008.1, read on the forward strand.
GGTTGGCATTTTGGAAGGGCATTCGGTCATAGAAACCATATCGAAGTAGACATCAGAGCCTGGCACATTCCTCTAGTCTGCCAGGTCCTGCTGAGCCATCCAGTTCATGCTGGCGTAAGAAAACTGATGTTAAATGGTGATGACGTGATGGTGATAAAACTATAAAAGTCTGGAAACATTGACAGGATAATGGATTTAGGAATGCCATGGTTTCAAACTAAACACAAAGGATTAATAAAGAAATATGGAGAATCTTAAAATAAATGATTGAACACACACATACGGTTATGGTTTGCACACACACACGCATTACACATACACATTACACACACACACAAACACATTATACTCACACAAGTATACATACACACACAAACACACACACATATACACACACATATGCACACATACACACTCATACTAACAAATAGAGTGACACATACACTACTAAAACATGCCAATGGGGAAGCCTGTAGGCAGTTGCTCAAAGTGCTAGAAATAACAAACAAATTCTTGAAAATAATAATCCTATCATCTTCAGTATTTTTTGTTATTTACAGGTTTCAGTCATTAGACTGTGACCATGCTGGGGCATAATGTAGTCATATTTGATTATAAATCAACTTAATTGGAGCTGACTAATGACTAAACAACAATAAAACTAATAACACAAGCAGAATGTAACACATTTATACTAACTATAGACTGATGTGGGGACACACACATGCAAATACACATGCACACATACATACATATGCACAAACACACATACACACGTGTGCATGCACACACACATGCATGCACGCATACACATGCATGCACACACATGCATATGCACACACACATGCACACACACACATGCATGCATACTCACACATACACACACACAGGCACAGACTCATACACACACGTGGGCACACATACACACGCACACGTACACTACAACCATCACTACCAACATAGGCCATCATATATCGGCAAATCAAAATCGCTGACGTGGCCAATGACAGTACTTGTGCCAGTGGAACGTTAAAAGCACATCAGAGTGTGATCATTGGCAGGGCCACAGATTGGGCCAGTGGCACATGAAAAGCACAATTCGGGCGTGATCATTGTCAGTGCCACCGGACTGGCTCCCATGCAGGTAGCACATAAAAAAAAATACCTTTTGAGCATGGTTGTTGCCAGAACTGCCTGACTGGCCCTCATGCCAGTGGCACATAAAAGCATCCACTACACTCTCAGAGTGGTTGGCATTAGTAAGCTGTAGAAACATTGCTAGATCAGATTGGAGCCTGGTGCAGCCTCTGGCTTGCCAGTCCTCAGTCAAATTGTCCAACCCATGCCAGAAACTGGATGTTAAATGATGACGACGATGATGATGATGACATACAAATTAATACTAACATACAGGCATACATCATCATTTAACATCCGTTTTCCATGCTGGCATGGGTTAGACAGTTTGATAGAAGCTGGCAAGGCTGGAAAGCTGCACCAGGCTCCAGTTGTCTGGTCACTCCTCCTAACACCAACTAGAGTGTACTGGATGCTTTTTACATGACACCAGCACAGGTGCTTTTTACATGGCACCAGTGTGGGTGCCTTATATATACATGTGTATATTAATATACATATGTTAATAACTGCACACACACATGCACACACACTCACATAACCATTCCTGCTGTCACACATACATTACTATTAAAATATGCACATATATGCACATGATTGCAACTGCTGGTATACACATTCACTGGGTGGTGTTAGGAAGGGCATCCAGCTGTAAAAATCCTGCCAAAACAGTCACAGAAGTCTGGTGCAGACTTCTGCATGGCTGGCTCCAATCAAACTGTCCCACCCATACCAGCATGGAAGGTGGATGTTAAACGATGATAATAATGGGATAGACAGACAGATAGGTAGGTAGGTAGGTAGGTAGATACAAAAATTCTATAATTATGAGCATAACTATAATTAGGGTTCAGCAAAATTTGCTTCACCACATACCGAAATTTAGAAATAGCAGTTAGAATACTATTTCACTACCATACGAAAAACTCCCAGACAGTAATACTCTACAACCCACACAGGTAAAGAGAAAAAAATATAGAATCCACCCAGCTCTGATTAACTGTATACACGTTTCAGGGTTAAAGAGATGTACACAGATGTACCCCGAAACACATATACAGTTAATCAGAGCTGGGTGGATTCTATATTTTTTTCTCTTTACCTGCGTGGGTTGTTGAGTATTGCTGTCTGGGAGATATCTTATGGAAGTAGAATAGTATTTAACTGTTATTTCTAAATTTCGGTATGTGGTGAAGCAAATTTTGCTGAACCCTAATTATAATTATGCTCATAATTATAGAATTTTTGTATAAGTTTACCGATAATGGTTCTTTTAACAAACCAAACTACTTGGTAAAATTATTAATTATTAAATGGTTAATTAATTTTACCCTTTATTATTATTATAGACAGACAGATAGATAGATAGATAGATAGATAGATAGATAGATAGATAGATAGATAGATAGATAGATAGATAGATAGATAGATAGATAGATAGATATTAACACATACATACAACTACAGTCACAGAGTATTGAAGTATACTGGTACCACCTAAAAAGTGGTCAGTCTACTCTGTGAAATGGTTAGCATTAAGAAGGGCATCTAGCCATTGAAACCATGTAAAAGCAGAAAATAGGAGGCTGGTGCAGCCCCTTGACTTGCCAGCTCCAGTCAAACCTTCCAGCCCATGCCAGCATGGAAAACAGACATTAAAAGGATGATGATGATGATATAGACACACTCACACACACATAAAAACTATATGCACTAAAATATGTTCATCAACGGTGTTACATGCACATATACACACATGATTAAAACTGCTGGTACACACCTTCAGCAATTAATATTTGCACTCTAAAAAGGTAGCAAGCTAGCAGAAACATTAGCATTCCAGGTTAAATGCTTAATGTTATTTCGTCTGTCTTAATGTTCTGAGTTCAAATTCCACCAAGGTCGACTTTGCCTTTCATCCCTGCAGAGTTAATAAATTAAGTACCAGTTTTGTACAGGGGTGGATCTAATTGACTGCCAATCAACTCGCCCAAAATTTTGGGCCTTGTAACAACACTAGAAAAGAATATATTTATTTTTTAAGGTGGCGAGCTGGCAGAATCGTTAGCATGCTGGGCAAAATGCTTAGTAGTATTTCATATGTCTTTACGTTCTGAGTTGAAATTCCACTAAGGTCGACTTTGCCTTTCATCCTTTTGGGATCAATAAATTAAGTAGCAGTTGTGTACTAGGGTCAATCTAATCGACTGGATCCCGCCCCAGAAATTTCGAGCCTTATGCCTAGAGTAAGAAAGAATATTTTCACTCTAAAACATACACTTATGTACAACCACTCTTGTTGATGTATATTTATACATAATGTTGTTCAAAAACATATACACACATGAAATATGCATATCAATGGGGAACAGCATGAACACCCACACACACACACAACTGTCTATATATTGATACAAATACATACGTATAACCTCAGGTAAAAACAGAACAGTGATGCATATACACTAACACACATATGCTACCACAATCACAAACAGAACAGTATTGAAAAATACACTTACACACACACACACACACACACACACAGAGTCACATATACTGACAAATACCAAATAACAGTTTTATGTGCAAACGCACACACACACAAACACACACACATCAAATGCACAACTCACACAGGTGTACTTTTACTAGCGATACACACACACAAAACATGCACATATTCACGCACACACACTCATATATTTAACAATTTGACATTCAATGAGATTTAAATTATTAACATTGACAGACTTCATTAATAATAATCTCTTAATTAGGAAAGAGAACAAAGAGAAGATGGTTGTTAATCTTTAAAAAACACAAATGCAGCTAACAGTCGCTAAACGGTGATGACAACTGGCAAATTTGTTCAGCAGACAAGCACTCAACTTGATCAATCTGCTCAACATAGTAGCTAAATCTACCTCAGTACAGGAGGTAATGTGGGAGGGAGTCTCAGGGATCCTCTACGTTGTCACTGAACCTTCTAAAATTAGTGACTAAATCTCGTTTGAATCATACTGTAATGTCTTAAAGAAATAACACCTCGGATCATGTGGTCCCAGAAACATTATTATATCTGAAATATAAATGGGATAGTCATGTCTGGATTGTCTTTTATCTGAGATTTTCTGTGTGCCAGAGTCCATCTGTGTCTAAATAAATTCATCAAATCCAGTGAAGTCTCTAACGTCTCACTTATACACATACTGACACCCACCCACCCACATAAGGAGCCTCAGGGTGCCTCTCTGAGATTCTCAAACTTTTTGTGCCACTGCCCCCTACCCATGGCCTCATAATACCCTCAGCACCCCTACACCTATTTTTATGTATAAATAAGCATTTTATATTTTACAAACATATATAAACAAGCTGTGATATACGAATCCACATGCTAATACATGAATAAACTATGAGTCATTTGATATTAATATAATCTCTCTCTATATAAATGGCAGTTTGTCTGTGCGTGTTTCTGTGTGTCTGTTTGCTTGTACCCTCACCCTGACCACGGCTTTCAACCAATTCTGATGAAACTTGACACACACATAGCCCAATGTCATAATTCAAAACTAACGCAGCGAAAATTTTGAAAAGTTCCCCCAGTTCTGAAAAAAATCGATAAATTCGACATGGGGTCGAGAATCAGAAACACAAACCATAAACTGTCTAGGGGACGCAACTCCACCATTTTTAACTCTCAAAAAAAAATTTACCATCATTTTTTTCCATTTTTTGCTATTTTTTGGCTATAACTCTCTAAAAATGCTTTATAGTTATTTCCCTTACAAACCTGAGCAACGCCGGGCGATACTGCTAGTATTATATAATTTGTATACAGTAGGAGTAGCTGTGTGGTAAGTAGCCTGCTTATGAACTACATGGTTCTGGGTTCAGTCCCACTGCGTGGCACCTTGGGCAAGTGTCTTCTGCTATTGCCTTGGGCCAACCAAAGCTTTGTGAGTGGATTTGGTAGATGGAAACTGAAAGAAGCACATTATATATATATATATATATATATATATATAACGGTAAGCTTTATGAAAATAGACAAAAGACGAAGGCAGGTTTACGGAAATAAACAAAAGACGAAGGCAGGTGGAATACAAACAAACAATTGTATTAGTATGGCGCTCAGGAAATATAAATGAAACAAGTCTTTAACGTTTCGAGCCTACGCTCTTCAACAGAAAGATACACAGAGAAAAAAAACACAGAAAGAAGGAGAGAAAAAAATATGCGTGCAAAAGCTAGCGAATCAACATGGCGATCTGATTTTGGCCAGAAGTCAAAGATCAATCATGAGACGCAAGAGCGAAATTAGGGGAGATAATAGGGTTGAATGACCCCGCTCATGTAAATATATATGTGTATGTGTGTATATATGTTTGTGTGTTTGTCTCCCCAACATCTAGTTCAACCCATATCCTAATGTTATTTACATGCCAAATTACTCAAAAATATTTTGACACATTTGTCACGCACCTGAATACAAAAATGAGATCAAAGTAAATCACTTTTGCACCTGTTTATATCATCGTATTTACCTGTATACAAGACGTGCTCCATGTTTTTGTGATTAAAATCAAGTATAAAAAAGTGCAACTTATACATAGGTGTGGCTGTGTGGTAAGAAGCTTGCTTCCCAACCACGTGGTTCTAGGTTCAGTCCCAGTGTGGCACCTTGGGCAAGTGTCTTCTATTATAGTTTTGGGCCAACCAAAGCCTTGTGAGTGGATTTGGTAGACGGAAACTATCTATCTATCTTTCTATATATATATATATATATATATATCTAACTATCTATCTATCTATCTATCTATCTAATTATCTATATATCTATCTATCTAACTAACTATCTATCTATCTATCTCTTTTCTATCTCTCTCTCTCTCTCTCTATATATATATATATATATATATATATATATATTATATATATATATATATGTAAGTACTCAGTGAATGCTTGTTTAACTTGTGCTCTAGTCCAACTGAGTGGAGCAATGTTACTAAAATAAAATCTAGACAAAATAGACTAGCAACAACAATAACACTAGTTATATACTTAGCACCATTAATTATGGTAACAACAGACCCAGCAGTACCACCACCGCCACCACCACCACCACCAGTCACCACCATCACCACTACTGCCACCACTGTCACTACCAGCAGCCAAATTACTTAGTGTTATCTTTATGTAGAGAGTTAGGTAACCTGACACAAATAGGATGTAAGCATTTTTCATTAACAACGCTTGTCTTAGGTTAAAGCCAGTACGACAACAGCAGAGCGTGGATGTAGTTCTCTCTGTTGTAGACAATTCTTTGACACTGTATAATTGTGGTGTGTTTCATTAGTGTGTTTTGGTGGGCGAGATCAAAGATAGAAATAAATAATGCACAGACAAGAAGGAAGATGTCGAAACTGAAGAAACAATGCTAAAAGTAATGACAGCAGCAAAAGTCTAACCATTCATTCTTACCATTCCATGCCAGTAATTCAAAGTATAAGTAAAATGAATAAGAAAAGAACTAACGGAATGCCAACCGTTCTTTTAATCTAAAATTTATGTTCTGAGATGTAGTTTGTTGGTATGTGTGACAAAGACACCATATTGTGATAAAAGGTTTATTGCTTTGTGGTGAGTGAAATCTGATGGTTGTTTGTGAGTGAGGGGCTGGGGTCGAAATGGGAACCTTACTCAGCATTGTGCTTTTGTAGCATGAAGCAAAGCAGGCCTTGCCATCCACTCAAGGAAACACAGAGTAAATGTGTGTGTGTCGTATTTCTTTATTACCCACAAGGGGCTAAACATAGAGGACAGTGTCTGTGTGCATGTGTCTGTGTGTGTGTGTGTGTGTGCATGTGTGTGTGCGTGCGTGTGTGTGTATGTGTGTACCCACACAGGCACACACACACAGAACAGAGTAGGAGTTATGGCCTTGGTAATTTGCATAATTAGAACAAAAATCTGCTAACCAATGAGCTAGGTTCTTCAAATACATGCCATGAGCGAAGCAAAATAGCTCAAAATGGACAGTGGAATATATTTTGTAGAACATAATCCAAATTACCCGTGATGGTGTGAAGGTGATACAATCCTCCCAGTGGGCAGTTCATGGGAGTTCAACAGTTACAGATTGAAGTGTGTAGTGGGGTTGTGTTGGTGTGTGTTTGCATCTGTTGTTTCGTTGCATGCAATGTTTGCAGTGATATTTACCTAAACATGAATAGCTCATTTTGACATTATGGGGATTAAAGGATTTATACCTATGGGTTCTTGAGAAATACTTTCTAATTAGTGTCAGGAAACTTGAGCTCTATAAGAAAAACACTTCTAGGTCTAATGCAATAATGAACCAGTTTATTTTCTCTTTCTAATTCTCTTTGGGTTTGGTGGGTAGGAATGGGGTGAGTCCTCCAGATACACCACCTCATCAGTGAAGCCACCCTTACTCATATCTCATTACTGTGGGGTGGGGCCCTGTTGAATATCTCCTAAGTAATGTGGAGCTGAGTCAAATTTGTTATTAGCTATACATGCATAAATACATACATATACATATACACACACATATATACACACACACTTATATACATACACACACACATATATACATACACACACACATATATACATACACACACATATATATACAGATGCACACAAACACATACACACACACATATATATCTATACATATATGTGTGCGCATGTGGAGGTATGTGGACAAGTGGTCAGGGTTTTACACTTTATGATCACAAGCTTGTGGTTTCAATTCCTAGACTGAGTAACGTGTTCTTGAGCAGAACACTTCATTTCACATTGCTCCAGTCCACTGGTAAAAATGGAAACTCCTGTGACAGACCAGTATTCATCCAGAGGAGAATATATGCACCTCGGAATCTGGTCCTATTTGACTGTGGCCATGCTGGAGCACTGCATCTAGTTGAGCAAATCGATCCCAGGACTTATTCTTTGCAAGCCTAGTACTTATTCTATCAATCTCTTTTGCTGAAACTAAGTTATGGAGATGTAAACACACCAGCATCAGTGGTCAAGCAATAGTGGGGGGACAACCACAGGCACACACACGAATATATATATATATATATATATATATATATGTATGTATGTATATGTATATATACACACAACGGGCTTCTTTCAGTTTCTGTCTACCAAATCCACTCACAGGGCTTTGGTTGGCTCGAGTCTATAGTACAAGACACTTGTCCAAGGTTCCACACAGTGGGACTGAACCAGAAACCATGTGGTTGATAAGCAAGCTACTTACCACACAGCCACTCCTATATATATATATATATATATATTATATATATATATATATATATATAATATATATATATACATATATATATATATTGAAGTGAATCTAACGGTTTTTGTTTTTTAAATGGCTTATAAACACCTTCCACGCTGCAATTGTTTTTGTTCCAGCACACAATCTCAGATCAGGTCACTTGCTATGCAAGTACATCTCAATATATATGTATATGAATTATATTATGTTATATTATATATTTATATATATTATACTCTGCTAAATAATTTTAATTCAGGTTGCTGAAGACATGTTAACGCTAGCCTATGAGAGTGGAATCAACATATTTGATACTGCTGAAGTATATTCAGGTGGCAAGTAAGTTCCTTTTAATTATTTCTAAATGATGTTTCCATTTTCTGTGATTACATTATATTTTCGTTGTCTTCATTCTGTATTAGGGTCACTACAAGTCTTTATATACGAGTAAATTCTTCAGTCGTGTGTCTAAAACTTTCTTTCAAACTGGAAACAGAACAGCACAATATTAACTGTTTGGTTTGATATAAAACAGAAAAATAGATAATGATGGCTGGTTGAGATGGTTGAATCTTTATGATGCTGGTGCTGGTGTCACGTAAAAAGCACCTGTAATGGTGTCACATAAAAAGCACCCATGCTGGTGCTATGTAAATGGCACACATCAGAAGTACCCATCCTGGAGTCATATAAGAAGTATCTATACTGGTGCCATATAAAAAGTATCCGTTCTGGTGCCATGATAAAGGAATCCCTTCTAGTATCATGTCAAAAGTACCTATGCTGGTGTCATGTAAGGAGCACCCATGCTGGTGCCACATAAAAAAGCAGTTGTGCTGGTGCCATGGATAAAAACACCTCTGCTGGTGCCATGTAAAAAGCACCCAGCACACTCTCTAAAGTGGTTGGCATTAGAAAGGGCATCCAGCATTAGAAACCTTTTCAAAATAGACAACTGGAGCCTGGCACAGCTCTTCTGCTGGCTAGCTCCTGTCACACTGCCCAACCCATGCCAGCATGGAAAGCAGATGTTACATTATGATGATGATGATGATGATGATGATGATGATGATGATGTGATGAGGATGACGATGACGATGATGATGATGGCAGTTTCAAATTATGTATATCATCAGTAGCGCTTCATGTTAATTATCAGCTGCAGAACATCAATCTAGGTAACACTGTTTATTTTGATAACCTATTAAAATTCTTTGAAAGCTATTACGTATCTGTAAACATTTAGTCTAGCTGTGGAAATTTTGTTTCAAAAACGAAATTAATATGAACAGTTGATCACCAAATAGATTATGAGTTCTGAGATTCCTTATGCTCAAAAGTATGTTTTTACCAAGTGATGGCAACTATTTGGTAATCCTGAAAAAAACAGAAAAATATTGCTTCAAGTTCCAATTTAGCTAATTAAGGGGTTGGCATTAAAAAAGAAACGGATTTTCAGTGTGATATCTATCCATTTAAGTGACCCTTTTTTTTAATAGTTTAGCTGAAGAAGGAAGTGTCCGTGATATTTTTCTGGAGCTTCTAAGATGGGTGGGTAGAGGTTATTTACAAGACAGGGGTTGCTTGAATGCTTACAGCAGCAGAGGCTCTGCTAACAGCCCCAAATAACCAGGGGACTGTATTCTTACCTTGCAGCCCCAAACTCTTTTAATTGTTTCAGTCATTTGACTGTAGCCATGCTGGAGCACCACCTTTAGTCGAGCAAGTGTGAAAGGTAGGTGAGTCCAGTTTGCTGAACATTGTTGTAGAGCTGAAAAAGAGGTAATTTCTACTCTCCTTCTCTGGAAGCCATCTACTCACAATGCCAGAGGGCACACACTCTGTAATCTCCTGATGTAATCTCCAGGGATACAGGCATCCAGCAACAGGACCTCTGTAATGCCATGATGGACCGTGAAGTCTGGCGTAGCATGGTAAATTCCATTGTCTCGACCACGGTCGAACAATGATGATGATTAGTCGAGCATATCAACCCCAGAACTTACTCTTTGTAAGCCTAGTACTGATTCTATCAGTCTATTTTGCCGAACTGCTAAGTTATAGGGACATAAACACACCAGCATCAGTTGTCAAGCGATGGTGAGGCACAAACACAGACACAAAAACATATACACACACACATACATATAAACATATATATATATATATACATATATACGACGGGCTTCCTTCAGTTTCCGTCTACCAAATCCATTCATAAGGCTTTGGTTGGCCTGAGGCTATAGTAGGAGACACTTGCCCAAGGTGCCACACAGTGGGAATGAACCCGGAACCATGTGGTTGGTAAGCAAGCTACTTACCACACAGCCACTCCTGCATATACAGTAAACCTTCACCATATCGTGGTTCACCTATTGCGGTTTATTATTTAAGCTTACATCAATTCCGCTATGGTGTTGTTTTGCATTTATAATAAAATAAATATATGCAAATTGTAAAAATAAGTTTTGAAAAATATACAGTACAGAAAAATATAGGCGCAGAAGTGGCTGTGTGGTAAGTAGCTTGTTTACCAACCACATGGTTCCGGGTTCAATCCCACTGCATGGCATCTTGGGCAAGTGTCTTCTGCTATAGCCCCGGGCCGACCAATGCCTTGTGAGTAGACGGAAACTGAAAGAAGCCTGTCGTATATATGTATATATATGTAAGCATGTGTTTGTGTGTCTTTGTTTGTCCCCCATAGCATTGCTTGACAACCGATGCTGGTGTGTTTACGTCCCTGTCACTTAGCGGTTCGGCAAAAGAGACCGATAGAATAAGTACTGGGCTTACAAAGAATAAATCCCGGGGTCGATTTGCTCGACTAAAGGTGGTGCTCCAGCATGGCCGCAGTCAAATGACTGAAACAAGTAAAAGAGTAAAAGAGAGAGTACAGTACTGTTTCTACTTTATGGATTTTCAACTGTCATTGGTGGGGGGTTTTGGAATATAACCCCCACGATAGTTGAGGAATTTCTGTATTTCTGTGCCAAATTTTACCTGTGATCTACTGGGTATTGCTCAATAGAAATACTGCTGAAGTAATCATTGTCCTTATTGGAAACTATACTGGTGGACAAGTGGCAGCATTCCATCACCATTGGAACCAAATTCTTCAAAGCACCAGAAAAGAAAAAGAAGAAACCAAATGACAGGAGAGAAAGGCTTGGCAAAATCAACCTCGTCCTTCGCCAACATTGGCTTGCAATCAATGCCATCCATTCTTCTAAGCAAGAAATGGTCTACAGAATCATCAGTGTTATTACCCTAAAGGAAGATTCAGTAAAGAAGAAACCAGATTCTTGAATATGAAATAAAGTTACTGCTGCTGCCAATGATGACTAACAATACCATTTTACTAGTGACTATGCTTATTTGCTTGTAAGGCAGTGAGCTGGCAGAAATGTTAGCACACCGAGCGAAATGCGTAGCCATATTTCTTCTACCGTTGCGTTCTGAGTTCAAATTCCGCCAAGGTCAGCTTTCTTTCAGAGTCGATAAATTAAGTACCAGTTTCGCACTGGGGTCGATATAATCGACTTAATCTGTTTGTCTGTCCTTGTTTGTCCTCTCTGTGTTTAGCCCCTTGTGGGTAGTAAAGAAATAGATATTTCATCCAGCACTGCGTTCTGAGTTCAAATTCCACCAAGGTCGACTTTGCCTTTCATCCTTTTGAGGTCGATAAATTAAGTAACAGTTGCATACTGGGGTCAATCTAATCGACTGGCTCCCTCCCCCAAAATTTCAGGCCTTGCGCCTAGAGTAGAAAAAAAATACCTATTTACTAGTGCCAATTTATATTTTTCAAAATTATGAAATATTTCAAACTAAATATTAGCCAAAAAAAAAACAAAAAAAAAACTAATTTACATAACAAACATCTGTTCTTTTTTTTCAGGGCTGAAATATCTTTAGGCAAAATTCTGAAAAAGAAAAACTGGAGGTGAGGAACTTTCTTTCACTTCCTTTTTGTCCGAGAAAGTTTGGCATTATCTACATTAAATGCATATACAGCTACATGAATCTCTCTCTCTCTACCTTTCTCTATCTCTCTCTCACTTTCTCTCTCTCTCTATCTCTCTCAGCTATCCATTACAGTATTAGCCCTTTTCATCTGTCCTAATTATTGGGGAAGGAAACTGGGTGCAATTTCTCTGAGGAGCAGTCAGCAAGAAGCGTCCCATCAGGAGACTCCTTTCACACACACTCATATATATATATATATATATGTATGTGTATATATATATGCTGATATCATAATGTAATATCACCTTGCAATACAATATTCTTTAACTTTAGTTTATTTATTAAGTTCTTCGGATAATACTTTTTTGCTCTAACAAATATTAAAACATGCTTAAAATTTTTACGTCCTTGTGTGTGTGTGTGTGTGTGTGTGTGTGTGTATGTATGTATGTATGTATATATATGTGTGCATGTATGTATGTATAAATACATGTATATATATACATACATATATATATATATGCACATACACATTTATATATAATCGGTGGACGCACACAGTTGTTGAGTGGTACCCACGTGAGCGGAAAAGACCACCCGGAAGACCTCCACGACGGTGGAGTGACGATTTCAAGAGGACGATTGGGATCACGTGGATGAGAAAGGCGCGATCCAGAGAGGAGTGGAAAGCGTGCTGTGACCAGCGGTGTCAAATGGATGCCTGACGGACTGGTCGGTCAAAGTGATCAAAGTGAGTGATATAAATATGCATATATGCGTAGGAGTGGCTGTGTGGTAAGTAGCTTGCTTACCAACCACATGGATCCGGGTTCAGTCCCACTGCGTGACACCTTGGGCAAGTGTCTTCTACTATAGCCTCGGCAAAAGAGACCGATAGAATAAGTACTGGGCTTACAAAAGAATAAGTCCCAGGGTCGAGTTGCTCGATTAAAGGCGGTGCTCCAGCATGGCCGCAGTCAAAATGACTGAAACAAGGAAAAAGAAAGAAAAAGAAAAATATATATTTATATATGTATGCATATATATTATATATGTTCATATATATATACATACGTACGTATATATAGATGTTTAAATATATATATATGTATATATATATACATACATATATATATATGTGTGTGTGTGTGTGTGTATATATGTATATATACATGTATAGTTGTGTGTGTGTGTGTACACTTACCCATGTAACCTGACACATTCATCTATTTATGTATATTTGTTTTTTTTTTCTAGACGTTCCAGTTATATTATATCAACCAAGATTCATTGGAGTGCCAAGTAAGTAATTAGCAATGGGAGAAATATATTTTATTATCTAAACGATAATTACATTGACAGCTGTTAGCATTGATGAGAATAATAAAGATGTTGATGTTGAAGATGATGATGATGATGATGATGGTGATGATGATGATGATTTATAACAAGACAGTCTCAGGAGCATGGCTGTGTGTTAAAGAAGCTTGCTGGTGACCATTGGTTTCAGGTTCAGTCTGAGTGTGCAGCCCTTGGAGCAAGGGTCATCTACTATGAGCCCCAGGCTGACCAATGCCTTGTGAGTGAAGCTGGTAGATAGAAACTGTATGGAAGCCCATTGTGTTCGTGTGCGTGTGTGGTGTGTTTTGTGTTTGTGTTTTGTCCTCCACTGCCTCTTCACAACCACTGTTGGTTTGTTTACATCCCCGAAACTTAGTGGTTCAGCAAAAGGGGCTGACAGAATAAGTAAGAGACTTTCAAAAAAATAAGTACCTGGTTTGGGCTGCAATCCAATGACTGGAACTAATCAGAAATTGAAAGCCCTTTAACTGGTACGAAGTGTGTCCCTGGCCCTTGGATTGAATCTTAAGTTCCTGATTCCATGAGTTGTGCAGAAAACAGTGGAAAGAAATACAAGAAAAAGGGCCTTCAATGATTTGCAACACATTATTCAGCCGTCCAAGAATTTGGACCTGGAGATCTCCATTTCCAGCGACTTCGAGGGCCACTTCCCAGTGGTGTCGGACGTCAACGAAGAGCCCTCGACTACAACAAAATAACCAAAGTTTTTTTTTTCCAAGGTTTGGGATCTCCTGCCCCTAAGCCCTAGACCATCACCTAATCACCCTTACCCGTCTTCTTGCTCAACAGCCACAACAACAACAACAACACACACACACACACACACCCACACACACACAGCCGTTCAAGAATTTGAACCTGGAGATCTCCATTTCCAGCGACTTCGAGGGCCACCTCCCAGTGGTGTCGGACGTCAACGAAGAGCCCTCGACTACAACAAAATGACCAAAGTTTTTTTTTTCCAAGGTCTGGGGTCTCCCGCCCCTAAGTCCTAGGCCATTGCCTAATCACCCTTACCCGTCTTGTTGTTTAACACCCACAACAACAACAGTTTATTCATCTGCAAAATAAGTTTGTACAATGAATCAGTTGGATAGACCTTGAAGATAACAGCCTGTAGAAAATATACAATGTCTGCTTCTCAGCTCAGTCAAGATTTGGTTATAAGTGCTTGGCAAACAGGAACAAAATGATTTGGCATAGCTTCCTGGCAGTCTCCCTCCTCTCTCTCTCTCTCTCTGAAAATTCCCACCGCACTGGTGAAAGCAGGAAAAATTCTTTTATTTATTGATAATCAGAAGCTCAAAATGACATTGGATTTTTTTGTGCTGGTTGGTCTACCATACAATGTGATTAGATACAAAATTGTATCCCACGTGAAACTAGACCAAACCAAGAAATGGACTTGGTCAAGTATTACACCATCACATGACCAGTTTATGTGACCAATTGTTAGGAACATGACCAGTTTATGTGACCGAGCCAATTTCTGACTATTTAAGCCTAAACGATGCATCAATTTATGACAATAGTCTCACTCTACAACAAAAACAGCACATTGAACCTATTACTAAAACAAGATCCTATAACAGTGCAATCTGAGATAAGGTTGAATCACCAGGTCTACTGTTCTAGTCACACCATAGATCTACAAGGCAGTGAGCTGACAGAAACATTAGCATGCCGGGTGAAATGCTTAGCGGTATTTCGTCTGTCTTTACATTCTGAGTTCAAATTCCACCGAGGTCGACTTTCCCTTTCATCCTTTCGGGGTCGATAAATTAAGTACCAGTTACACACTTGGGTCGATGTAATCGACTTAATTCGTCTGTCTGTCCTTGTTTGTCTCCTGTGTTTTTAGCCCCTTGTGGGTAGTAAAGAAATAGGTATTTCGTCTGTCTTTACATTCTAAGTTCAAATTCCACCAAGGTTGACTTTTCCTTTCATCCTTTCAGGGTCGATAAATTAAGTACCAGTTGCGTACTGTGGTCGATCTAATCGACGGCTCCCCTCCGCCAAAATTTCAGGCCTTGTGCCTAGAGTAGAAAAGACCATAAGTCTACAACAGAACTCAAGCGTACACTTAGGCATACAATAATTCTATGGGACTTACCATGGCAGCCTGGATATTTCTCCACAGCTCTGATTATTTCTCGCATGCCTTTTGTTCATGTTGCTGTGGTTTTTGATGTGTTGTTGTTGCTGTTGCTGTTGTTGTTTAACCCCAAGACAGTCTTAATCAAGCCTATCTATGATCAAGGGCTTTTCAGTTGTAACTGTCACTTTTATTTTTTTTTACTCTGAACTACATTATCTTATAGTGGAGGCACATGGCCTAGTGGTTAGAGCAGCGGACTCGCAGTCAAGAGATTGCAGGTTCAAATCTCAGACCGGGCGAATTGTGTATTTATGAGTGAAACACCTGAGCTACAAGCAGCTCTGGCAGAAGATAATAGCAAACTTCTGCTGACCCTTTCGCCACAACTTTCTCTCACTCTTTCCTCCTGCATCTTGCAGCTCACCAGACTGGCGTCCCATCCATGTGGGGAACCTATACGCCAAGGAAACTGGGAAACCAGCCCTTATGAGCCAGGCATGGCTCGAGTAGGAACAAACAAACATTATCTTATGTGCTCCACCTTTTCTTTAGAGAATACGGTATGATTCAAGAAGAGATGTAGTTGTTATTTATAGCAGATCAAGTCCCATAAAATCTCCCTCTCATACTCTTTCACACATAAAGATATTAAAAGAGTAGTTCTGGACCCTCCCTTGTGCCAGATTAACCCTTTAGCATTTAATCCATGAAGCCCCACTGTCCTATAAATAGGACACTAAATGAGAACATTAAATAAGCTATATCACATTGTCTCAATGTCCTATTTATAGGACACCAAGTATTTCTACTTCTACTTGAAGTAAAGGAGTTTTAATGATTATTTTTTTCATTTTAACCAATTTTCAATCATTTGTAAAAATTTAAAAGTAATATTCAGAAATTTAAGTACTCTGGGACTTAATGGGTTAATCTGGCCATATCCGTCCCAGACATTGTATCTGTTTTTATGTTGAAACAGGACACATCCAGCTTCTCACTCCTACCCTACAATGCCATTCTAAAAGGGAATATTCACATCTTTGAAATCTTGAAGCTACAAGATATTACATAATTGATTTTAAAAATGTGGATAAATAAGCATTACATGTGATAAATTAATCTGAACGCTAAAGGATTAAACTGGCCATACCCAGCCTGAGCATGTGTGTGTGCATTTGTCTTTATGTGTGTGCATTTGTCTTTATGTGTGTGCATTTGTCTGTGTGTGTGTATTTGTCTGTGTGTGTGTGTGTGTGTGCGTGCATTTGTCTTTGTGTATGTATATGTGCATCTGTGAATATGTGTGTGTATTTGTCTATGTGTGTGTGCATGCGTGCGTGTGTGTGTGTGTGTGTGTGTGTGTGTGTGTGTGCATGTGTGCTTGAGTGTGTCTTTGTATTGAAACTACTTGGGCAGCAATGGCATTACTTATGTTCCCTATAACCAAATCCTCCCAGTCAGACAAGGTCTAAAGTACTTTACTTGAAAAGCAAGTAAATGCCGGAATCAGGACAGGGTGACCCTAGAATCCTGCCTTGCATCTCATCCAACACAAGAATGCAAAAGAAAAGCAAACATAAAAACAATGATGATGATCATGATGATGGCAATCTGTATACATGTGTGTGTGTGTGCGTGTGTGATACACTGCTTTACCTTCTTTCCTTCCTTTTCTTCTTCCTCCTCTTCTTTCTTTCCCTATAATTCCATTCACAGCAAGCTTTATAGAAACAGCAAATCTCTTGATCCACTTAATATGGTATAACAAGGACAGATCAACTTAATGGAGCCCATTCCTTTCTCCAGTTTGTTGATTACAGCTGGAAATCACGCCAGATATGGTCATCGAAGTGGAAACTGAACCTGGATCTTCACTAATGCCATTTTACTGACCCACTTTCGCTTACTTAATAAAAATGTGGCTCAGAACTTTCGTCTTAGAAATCCTTTATTGATTATACAGGCACAGGCATGGATCTGTAGTAAGATCTTTACTTCCCAACCACATGGTTCCAGATTCAATCCCACTACATGGAAACTTGGGCAAGTGTCTTCTATTGTAGCTTCAGGCCAACAAAAATGTTGTGAGTGGATTTGGTAGATAAAAACTGAAAGAAGCCCATCGTGTGTGTGTGTGTGTCTTTGTCTCCCACACTCTGCTTCACAACTGGTATTGGTGTGTTTATGTCCCTATAACTTAGTGGTTTGGCAAAAGAGACTGATAGATTAATTAAGAAAAAAAACCCCAGAAGTACTGGAGTCAGTTCTTTTGACAAAAAGTTCTTCATGGAGGTGCCCCAGCATGGCCACAGCCTAATGACTGAAAGAAGTAACAGACAAAAAGACAAACAGTACAGTGCTTCCATTTCTTAGACTGAAACATTTACTTCTACATAGAACCAGAGAATGACAGAACCAATAAACTAAGCCATCTTTAATTAAACAACCTTACCAGGAACAGATTGGAACATTTGTGACAGAATTCAGACCATCAATCTTTGTACAGTGTTCTATCAATTTGGTCAGTAGTAATTACCCAAATGCTTGTACTTTAATATAAATACATAAAACCTGTTTGTTCACATGAAACCAATTATCAATTGTGTTCTTTCTTCTGTTTTCTCCAGTCGTGCCGAAACAGAAAAAGGCCTCTCTCGTAAACATATCATTGAAGGTAGAGAACTGCTTCTTTTACTTTTTTATAAACCAATCTCATAATTTTTATGACATAATTTTTTTTAATTAAATCACGTAGGCCTTTATGTGTACACACACACACACACACACAGACTCATACATATACTCGCATGGTCATTTAACTACATACACAATTAGAAACACACGTACAAGCAAATACCCGCATGCATACACATAGACATGCACATACATATATATATACATGCAGAAGCAAACATGGAAAGCTTCCTGAAAAAAAGTAGCAGGAAATTAAATCGGGATCCAAGATTACTGGTTGGAATCAAAGACGGTTGATTTAATCAAACAATACAAAATCTAATTTAGTGACGTATGAACAACAACAACAATAAAAAATAATATAACAATAACAACACATAAAAACAACAACAAAATACAATGCAAACAAAAACAGAAAGAAAAAAATAAACAATTGCAACTTGCTGAAACTGTCCCCATAAAATTGATTAATTCTACTTTAATCCAAGAACACAGAATTGTGTGGAGGAGGGATCTTTTTCGGTTTGAACGGCAGTTTTTTAAAATAATTTCCACGTAACTCAACACTTTTAAACTTCGTATACTGGTAGAATGTGTTTATAAAACATCTTTTTCTCTTGGCTTTATTGAGAAAATTCTATAGTTTGTAAGATATTTGTTGTTTTTTTTTTCTTCAATTTCTGCAATTTCAACCAATCAATGACGTCTATTGAGGTAAAAAAAAACATTCTGTGCTGTATGAATATGTCCCTCGTTTAAGAAACAGATTGGGTTTATTTACATTTCTGAAGAAAAAAGATAACCTTCCCCCCACCCCTAACCCTAACCCTAAAACAGATTGAAATGCAATAGATCGATACTAGGGTCATAATTATGGGTGACAATTTCATATGACACCGCTAGAAAAAACTGCCGTTCAAGCCGAAAAGATCCGGGAGGAGTTCTGGTTATTGATTAAACCTTGGTATATAACTGGTATTCATTTTATAAAATCATGGAGGGATGGTATGTAAATTTGATGCTGGTTACATATGAACTCTAAGCATAAACTGTAGAAAATTTGCCTTAGTGTGACACTCTGCTGTAGCTACTGGACCCACTATTATTTAGTATAGACATAACTAAAAATGCAAAACTTTCACAAGAGATAACAAAGGGAGAAAAGAAAATGTGATGTGAGAGAAACACATTTTCAAATATGAATGGAGAAAGGGAGAGATGTTATAGAATATATAGAATGATGTATTAAGATTTTAAAGGTACAAACACAGACATACATACACAGGCATATATGTATACATACATTTGAATAGGAAAAAGAATTACATACAGTAATTGAAATGAATTATAATTAAAGGCTATAAAACATGAAAGAATATTGGTTAAATTGATTTAGGGTACTCCATGAGCTCCCTGTTCACTTTATTGTTCTACACATTGTGTGTGAGTGCAACTGAATGTACCAGTAAGCATTTTTAAAGACAGTTAGTGTTGAAAAATATCAACATCTTGAGGGTAATCTCTTTTAAGCTTAGTAGAATGGCTAAGTTTTAATTTAACAAATAATCTATCATTTGCATGTTGTTTATATTCTAAACTTAATTGTTAATGTGTTGTATTCTTACTTCTTCAGAAAGACAATATTACCAGAGATGCATAATTTTGTCTACTAACTGATTATTTGATTTCTAAAGAATGGTGAATCTTAGTTCAAATGATCTCTTCATTGTTTTCATTATTTTCCCAAAATGAGATTTTGTTGTCATTCAAAAGAATCTGTTCCTCCTCCTTGCCTCTTTACTTTGATTTATGTTGGGTCTTCTTTTTCTGTGATTTTTTTCCTTTTTCTTTTTTTTTAACCTTTCATATTTTCACCAGATGTTGGTAAATTTTCATCTGTAATTATTATTTTGCCTCATTGCACCATGAAGATTTGGTCTTACAGGTTGGCACTGTTAGATGAGATGTTTGCTCATCTATTCTTGACAATGCTCTTCAAGGTATTTCACTTGCCATCCCCAGATGGTCTGGAAACTGAAGTCTGTTTTCTTTTGTTTCGCTTGATCCCCTTTTTCCCCCACTTTTTTTTCTTGCTCTAAATCATTCCAGTTCTTCTTGTAATTTAATTCTGAGGTGAATTTTACTCAGACAGACCTTGCAACCAGGTTTTCTGCCCCCTTTATCCCTGTATCATTAATTTCATACCCTTTGTTTCAGTTCCTTCTTTGGGGCTCAGTTCTAGTATGACTTTGTATCTTTTGAGTGTCATTAGGATTTGTGAATCCCTTTTCATGCTCACTGACCACAAGCCACCATTTCTTAATCCTGCTTTGACCATTCTCCCATACTGTAATGTAAAAAGCAACTACTAAACACAGATCTATATTGTTTCAAATGTCTCCGATTGTCGCTCTTATGTTTCTGTGACCCTGAATTAGGATACAGATGTGAAAGCTATGTCTGACAACTTTGCCCTATGCTTTTAGCTGTCTTTAGTGTTACATCTGCTTCAAATAGTACCCATAGCTTTTTTTATTTCTCTATTGAGAAAACGTCTGTTATTTCCTGAAAAGCCTGTGGTACCACAAGGCATGAGAGATTTAATCTGTTTCCATCCTTTTAGTAGTAGAGATATACGAGGCAGTGCTAAAAAGTTCCTGGCTTCAAGTAAAAGAAAATGCTGCAGAATCAAGGATCAGTTAATTATGATTTTATTCAACATGCCCCCCCCCCTCTCAGATTCACACTCTTATTTCAGCAGTCCTTCAGTATTTCTAAATCCTGTAAAAAAAACTCAGAAATTTGGGCATCTAACCAGGCCTTTCACAGCACCCTTAAAGACAAGAACTTTTCAGTACCCCCTCGTATGACATTTTTCTCTTCTCTCTCTCTCCTGGATTAGCTCTGGTGGCAAAGAAATTCTCTCACCTTCATTTTTTCTGGTAACTGATTGATTTAAGAATTCCTTTCATTCATTTTATATTAAAGGAAGCTTTGACTTATGAACAGAATGCAGTATTTGAAATCATGTAAGAGATGTTCTTGCTGTTGTTGCTAC
>NC_043008.1:9534376-9549376 GCF_006345805.1 Octopus sinensis
TTTTCATATCTTCAAAGAATAATCTCAAGAAAACATGAACATCTTTCTCTGCAACATAATGTTTCCCCAGACTTTGTCTCATTCTGAGATAAACAAATAAAGTTTATCTGACTTATATAACTATTACTAATACATTATAGCTGTTCTCGGTACACTGACTGCCAAAAATATAGCATACTCTTTGGGTTGCTGATTCATCGGTTTTATATTAACTGCTTTGAATTCTTTGGAATTTCGGAACAGAAGAGCCAACTTCCGTTGTGTGAGTGTGTGTGTGTGTTTGTGTGTGTGTGTGTTTGTGTGTGTAGGTATGTCTTTATACAGTGTATGTATGAGACACAGACAAAAATTATTGCATAATGAGATACACTTTTACTCTTTTACTCTTTTACTTGTTTCAGTCATTTGACTGCGGCTATGCTGGAGCACCGCCTTTAGTCGAGCAAATCGACCCTGGGACTTATTCTTTGTAAGCCCAGTACTTATTCTATCAGTCTCTTTTGCCGAACCACTAAGTGACGGGGTCATAAACACACCAGCATCGGTTGTCAAGCAATGCTAGGGGGACAAACACAGACACACAAACACACACACACATACATATAACGGGAAGCTTTATGAAAATAAACAAAAGACGAAGGCAGGTGGAAAACAAACGAACAATTGTATTAGTATATATACGACAGGCTTCTTTCAGTTTCCGTCTACCAAATCCACTCACAAGGCATTGGTCGGCCCGGGGCTATAGCAGAAGACACTGGCCCAAGATGCCACGCAGTGGGACTGAACCCGGAACCATGTGGTTGGTAAACAAGCTACTTACCACACAGCCACTCCTGCGCCTATTTAAGTTCTCTTTACTTGAAGAATGTGTATCCAGTTACATGACAGACATACGGATATACAGGGTGGCCCAAAACTAGGTTTACAATTATTCAATTATCTCTTTTGCATTCTTATATTAAGAGTTTAGATCTTAATTATAAAAAAATATGAAACAATTATTCTATGCTAATTTAATTAATTTTGTCAAGCTCCCTTTTCAGTTTGTAAGATAAAAATTTTAATGTAATAAAATGTTTTAAAAGAAATTTAAAGTACCTACGTGATAACTGTAAACATACTTTTGGGCCACGCCGAAATCCTCGGATCTTTCCAGGAATTCTTCTTCCCACCCTCAGAACTTTCCAGGAAATCCTCGGCACTTTCCAGGAAGTCCTCGGAACTTTCCAGGAAATCCTTGGAAAATTCCAGGTGGTCCTCTATTTTTCTCCATCCTCGTAACTTTCGGATGACGTTGGACATTCCTTGAATTCCTCGGAAATTTTCCAGAAGCCTCAGAATTTCATGGAAGTGTCCTCCCATCGGAACTTTCCATGTAATATCGTCCCCAATCCTCACAACTTAAAGGGTACACGTGTCTGGAATACTCAGCCACTTGCACATTAATTTCATGAGCAGACTGTTCTGTTGATTAGATCATGCTCTTTGCCATAACCAATGGAGTACTAGTTATGTGTACGTAAGTATGTATGTGTGCATGTGTTTATGTGTGCACTGTCATCTGCGTGTGCATTCATGTGTGTGTGTGACATAGCATTTACACTTCTCTCCAGAAATATATCTGCAACAGACTGTGATGGGTCATCTTTTGCCTTTATGCATTTCAAGATGTATAAAAAATCTCTTACTTAAAATGCAGTTAAGGGTTAGCAACAGGAAGAGCATCCAGCTCTAAAACAATGCCTTGATAATTTATTCATTTAACGCATGGTAGTATAGACACAGATATGTGTGTCTGTGTGTGTGTGTGGGTGTGTGTTTGAATGCATCGATATATACATGCATACACATGTATATATACATATACAGACACATACATACTCACACATTCATTTACATACATACGTGTGGTAAGAAGCTTGCTTCCCAACCACACGGTTCCAAGTTCTCTCCCACTGCACTGCACCTCAGGCCAGCCTTGAGAGTAGATTTGGTAGACAGAAACCGAAAGAAGTCTATCATGTGTGTGGGGGTGGGTGTGTGCATGTGCCTTTCTGTCTGTGTCTGTCCCCCACCACTGTTTAACAATCAATGTTGGTGTGTCTACATCCCCATAACTTAGTAGTTCAGCAATAGAGACTGATAGAATAAGTATTTGACTTTTAAAAAAAGTAGTGGAGTTGCTCCAATCAAATAAAAATTCTTCAAGGCAGTGCTGTAGCATGGCCATAGCCTAAAGACTAAAACAAGTTAAAGATAAAAAATTAAAAAAAACATAAAGGCACAGGAGTGGCTGTGTGGGAAGTAGCTTGCTAACCAACCACATGGTTCCAGGTTCAGTCCCACTGCATAGCACCTTGGGCAAGTGTCTTCTTCTGTATCTTCAGGCTGACCAAAGCCTTGTGAGTGGATTTGGTAGATGGAAACTGAAAGAAGCTCGTCATATATATGTGTGTGTGTGAGTATGTGTGTATATGTTTGTGTGCCTGTGTTTGTCCCCCCCCCACCACCACCATCACTTGACAACCAATGCTGGTGTGTTTACGTTCCCATAACTTAGCAGTTCGGCAAAAGAGAGACCAATAGAATAAGTGTACAAGGCTTCCAAAGAATAAGTCCTGGGGTCGATTTGCTCGACTAAAGGTGGTGCTCCAGCATGGCCACAGTCAAATGACTGAAACGAATAAAAGAATAAGAGATATACCAACACAAACACACACATATCCACACAAATGTTTTGGCTAACATTCAAGAGTACAGAGCAGTAAACTGCTTGTTAATTTTCCAGTTGAAATGGTAAGACGAAAGTATATTCCTGTCCTAGGCGTCATCTCATTTAAAATTATGGCTAGGATAGTGTTGAGTTCCTTGCCCAAGGTCATAGCATATAACCATTAACAAGATTTAAAATTCCTCTCTGTTTGCCAGTAATCCGATGCCTTCACTAGTTTGCCAGGCATATGGTAAGTTTATGGTGTGCATTTAAGCACTTATTGATATTTGGGTGTGTATATATACATTTATTACAGAATAAAGAATGGCACATTTGGTAAAAAGCCAATTATGCTATATATGTTTCAGAGGAATTTGAAATATAGTAATTTGATGATCTGAGTTCAGTTCCTTCTAGAGTTAAAATGACTTTCAAAGTCAATGTATACAACACTATCTTGTCATCATCATCGTTTAACATCCACTTTCCATGCTAGCATGGGTTGGATCATTTAACTGAGGACTGGCAAACCATATTGCTGCTCCAGGCTCCAATCTGATCTGGTAGTGTTTCTATAGCTGGATGCCCTTCCTAATGCCAACCACTCCAAGAGTGTGGTGAGTGCTTTTACGTGCCACCGGCACAAGGGCCAGTCAGGTGGTACTGGCAATGGCCACACTCAAATGGTATTTTTTACATGCCACCTGCACAGAAGCCAGTCCAGTGGCACTGGCAACGACCTCACTCGAATGTTTTTTCACGTGCCACCAGCACAAGTGCCAGTGAGGCATTGCTGGTAACGATCATGCTCGAACGGTGCTTTTAATGTGTCACTAACACGGAAGCCAGTCAGCTGCTCTGGCAACGATCACGCTCGGATGGTGCTCTTAGCGCTCCACTAGCACGGATGTCAGTCATCGAATTTGATTTCAATTTCGATTTCACTTGCGGTATTTAATATACACTCATTCAAGGCAGCGTATTGGCAGGATCGTTAGCACACTGGGTGGGGTGCTTAGCAGTGTTTTGTCTGTCTTTATGTTCTGAGTTCAAATTCTGCTAAAGTCAACTTTCATCCCTTCAGGGTTGATAAGATAAGTACCTGTTGAGTACAGGGGTTGATGTAATTGACTTACTCCAATCCCTGAAATTACTGGATTTGTGCCACAATTTGAAATCAATATATGCTCACCAGTGTTGGGTCATTGTCAGTGTCACCTGACTGGCTCCCGTGCTGGTCGCATGTAAAAAATACCATTCAAGCGTGGTCGATACCAGTACCACCTGACTGGCTACCATGCCAATGGCATGTAAAAAGCACCATTCAAGTGTGGTCAATGCCAGTACCACCTGACTGGCCCTCATACTAGTGGCACGTAAAAAGCACCACTACACTCTCAGAGTGGTTGGCATCAGGAAGGACATCTAGCTGTAGAAACCTTGCCAGATCAGACTGGAGCCTGGCACAGCCTTCTGGCTTGCCAGTCGTCAGTCAAACCATCCAACCCAGGCCAGCATGGAGAGCAGATGTTAAACAACAATGATGATGATGATGATGATGATCTCTGCCATCCAAATGCACACCACTGGCCACTTTTTGTCAATTTACTAATTTCCCTTTCATTTATATCCATAGAGATATAAATGTAGTTTCCTTCTCAAATACTTTCTTTCTCAATACTGCCGTATATCAAAAAACATTTGTCAAATGTACTTACACATGGTACCTATGTGCTGTTGAATGGTCTGAGCAATCTCTTAATCATGGTCTCAGTGGCTGTGCTTGTGTTAGAATTCATATTATTCTTTTCTACTCTAGGCACAAGGCCCAAAAGTTTTGGGGAGACTGACCCCAGTATGCAACTGGTGCTTAATTTATCGACCCTGAAAGGATGAAAGGCAAAGTCAACCTCGACAGAATTTGAACTCAGAATGTAAAGACTGATGAAATACCTATTTCTTTACTACCTACAAGGGGCTAAACACAGAGGGAAGAAACAAGGACAGACAAATGGATTAAGTTGATTATATCAACTCCAGTGCATAACTGGTACTTATTTAATCGACCCCAAAAGGATGAAAGGCAAAGTCGACCTCGGCGGAATTTGAACTTAGAACGTAGCGGCACACGAAATACCATTAAGCATTTCGCCCAGCATGCTAATGATTCTGCCAGCTCACTATCTTTATTATTATTCTGTCACTATCTGCATGTAATCTTATAACTATGGAACAAAATCAAAGATATAATCTATCATACACAACACAGTTATATTATTCCATGAACTATGCCATTGGATTATAGGACATGTGTTTTGCCATCAGCTATGGACACCAAATCTTTTTTTAATCTAAAATATACTCTCCTTCATTTTCTACAATGCTCTTCCATCGATCTGGTAGATTTTCAAAGCCCCTCTACCAAAATTCACTTGTCTGTGATGAAAAATACTCCTCCAGTACTATTCTGACCTCTTCTGCAGAACTCATATTTTTTCTGCCCAAATAATTTTGAAGACTGTGAAATAAATGATAATCAGATGGGACATGTCCAGTGAATACGGTGGGTGGGGCATTGTTTCCCATTCAAACTGTTCCAACCTTTGGAATGTCATCCACGCTGTATGTGGCTGAGCATTATCCTGATGGAGGAACACCTTTCGTCTTGAAACCAAAGATGGTCGTTTTCCTTCTAGTGCTGACTTAAGCTGCTCAAACTGTTCACATTAGATCTCCTTTGTTATCATAATATAATGTCTAACAGCTGAGGAATTCTACCTCTGGATTCCCTCCATTTTCTTCTTGCCATATAAATTAAGGGCAAAACCACTTATTACCCTCACCTAATTATTATACTCAGTATTATTATACACACGCAATAACCAACGCTTGTGTATTAAATAATTGGGTATTCTACCATCAGTATATTGGATAGATATTATCCCTTAGTTGGTTGGATTCACAACCTCTAACTCTCTTTGAATTATAAATACATACATACATACATACATACATACATATATATATATATATATATATATATATATTATATATATATATATGGCCTGCTCGCTTAGCCAGCGGGGTGGTGTCATTTGAAGGCTAAAACAATGCAAAGTGCATTGTGACCAGCGATGTGTAGCAACATCTGATAGCCTGGTCGATCACGGTGATCACGGTGATATATATATATATATATATATATATATATATATATATATATATACACATACATATATACATACACACTATGTTTACCCTCCCCCTCCACTGCATGACAACTGCTGTTGGTGTGTTTATGTCCTCATTACTTAGCAGTTCAGCAAAAGAAACCGACCCGAGTATCAGGTTTAAAAAAATAAAGTACCGGGATCAATTCATTCAACCAAAATTCCTCAAGGTGGCGCCCCATAAAAGATAAAGGTGCAAGCATACTTACATACATGCATGTAAGCATACAACAAACATACATGATTGCATGCACACACAAGTATACAAACATTAAATAAATGATTGTATCTACATCGCTGTGTCTTATACTTCAGCTGGTTTACACCAAATAACTCACATTCTAAATGTTTGCAAACTACATTCACAGAAATATGCAAACAATTGGCAGAATGTGGAGGTAATTAAGTTGTAAAAATATCACCGTCTTAATGTCAAGAACCTCTTAGTCTGCCATCCAGCAACTGATTTTGTAGAAATAAGCAAACTGCCTGCTGATCTAAGACATAGAACCAATTTAGAGTGAAGAATGTCTTTGATACATGAGTTATATATACTCAGTGATGGAGAACCACAGCTAACTGGATCAATATAGTGTTAAGGGCTATTAAAGGAAGGGTCACAAGATCAGATTTAATTAATGTCCTCACCAAGACACTTAATTACCACTGGCGCAGTTCATTCGTTTGTAAATAGGTACTATAGGCATTCTTTCATTTACTCTTTTGCATGTTTCTGCCAGTTGACTGTGGCCATGCTGGAGCACTGCCTTTTAGTCGAGGAAATCGACCCCAGGACTTATTCTTTGTAAGCTTAGTACTTATTCTATCGTTCTCTTTTTGCCGAACCGCTAAGATACAGGGACGTGAACACACCAGCGTCCATTGTCAAGCAATGGTGGTGGGGGGACAAAGACAGACACACAAACATATACATACATATATATATATATATATATATATATATATATATATATACGTATACGACAGGCTTCTTTCAGTTTCCGTCTACCAAATCCACTCACAAGGCTTTGGTCAGCATGAGGCTATAGTAAAAGATGCTTGCCCAAAGTGCCATGCAGTGGGACTGAACCTGGAGTCATGTGGTTGGTAAACAAGCTACTTACCACACAGCCACTCCTGCACCTATAAATGTACTATATAAATGTACTATAAATTCTACACATCCTTGGTTTTCTTGTCTCGTTTTGTTTAACATATACATGCTCACACAAGACCCATATTAGACTCCTCACTCGTATTATTATCGAACCGAGAGTCTAACTATAGTCCTCCCATTGCACTTACATAACCTTACCTGCCACCTTGGGTCTTCTAGATACCAATTACCTCTCATATCGTTGCTATATATATAGTTATGTATTTCTATATAATTAGCTATATGTATATATATAGCTATATATATATATTATATATATATATATATATATATATATATTATATATATATATATATAATATATATATATATATATATATATATATATATATATATATATATATATATATATATATATATTATATATATATATGTGTGTGTGTGTGTGTGTGTGTGTGTGTGTGTGAATAATAGGAAGATGGAAATATTGCAGTTAATAAGAGTTTATTTTCAGCAAAAAATCGACCATTATCCCTTACAGCTGTTTCAGTTAAACTTAGTGATTTTAAATAACTATTAAAATCATATTTCTGAGCTGATTTTTTTTGTTGATAATACACTCTTATTAACTGCAATATCTCCATTTTCTTATTATTCATATATATATATATATATATACATATATACATATATACATTTATCAATTTGCTTTGCAAGATCCTATATATATATATATATGTGTGTGTGTGTGTGTGTTTGTATGTATATATATAAATGAATATATATATTCCTAGTCGTGTTTGCTTTTGATTATTTTGTGTGAATTGATCAAGAAAGTAAATGTGAGTGCAATAGTCAATATTTTTTTTTTACCTTAATTAAATATCACCTTTTTTTTATTATTATCTGCCAAGCACTTCTCTTCCTGTACTGCCATTTCTCTCGGCTTCTTCCAAATCTTCTCTGTTTCCTTGCCTTCCTATCCACCCCTTTAATTTTTAAAGTTGATTCTTCACTATTCCCTCACGCTCCACAAACCAGATGTAAATTCCATCAGTTTGCACGATCCTTTATTCATGAGTGGTGAGTATTTCTTCAATATAGCTGCTGCTGCTGCCAATTTCTGTCTTAAAGCTATAATTCTTTTTCTTTTCAAACAGTTTCTTTTTTTTTCTTTTTTTTCTTTACTTTTTTTATATATAATCTTTCATTTTATTCTCCTACATTTTCTGCCATGCCACAAGAAAAGGCTTTGAAACAGCAAATAGCAAACATAATAATATATATATATCCATGCCGTATAAGTAACTTGTTTTATCGTCATTGTTGTGGATGCTATAATAATAATAATAATAATAATAATAATAATAGTAATAATAATGATAATAGTAATAATAATAGTAATAATAATAATAATAATAATAATAATAGTAATAATAATAATAATAGTAATTATAATAATAATAATGATAATAATAATAATAGTAATAATAATGATAATAATAATAATAATTGTAATAATAATAATAATAGTAATAATAATAATGATGATAATAATAATAATAGTAATAATAATGATAATAGTAATAATAATAGTAATAATAATAATAATAATAATAATAATAGTAATAATAATAATAATAGTAATTATAATAATAATAATGATAATAATAATAATAGTAATAATAATAGTAATAATAATGATAATAGTAATAATAATAGTAATAATAATAATAATAGTAATAGTAATAATAATAGTAATTATAATAATAATAATGATAATAATAATAATAGTAATAATAATAGTAATAATAATAATAATAATAGTAATAGTAATAATAATAGTAATAATAATAATAAGAATGAGAATAACAGTAATTGTTTTGTCTTGGTATAAAAGATGGGCTACAGCAAATATTCTACTCAATACCACAGATTTGCTTGTCAGTTGTTTGACCTTAACCAGTTGAGCATGTCCCTTAGTGGCTGACGATATGTGCGTCCTGATCACGAGCAGAAGTAGTGGGGGAGCATCATAGCCATGTGTTGAGAGGGATTCTTTAGGATTTGAATAATTCACCTTTGGAAACATGGGTGTTTCATTCAACATCTTTAAACAACCCTTATTCAGGGACCTTACTCGACCTGAAGAAAATTCTAACTGGGCCCCCACCTGCAAGGTCATGTGCTGTTTATATTGATATGAGATCACCATGTCGCGCACATATGGTTGTGATGCATGTGCCTGGTGTACCCTTATCAGACGGGTAGTCATGAGGGGCATACTGGGCTTCGTATATTTTACCCCAGTGTCACTTTGCTGGAATGCACCACTCTCTCACTCAATAATAATAATAATAATAAAAATAACAACAACAAAAATGATGCTATAATAATAATAACAACAATAATGATGCTACAATAATGATGATAATAATAATAATGATAATAATAATAATAATAATAACAACAACAACAACAATACTGCTACAATGATAATAATAATAACAACAACAATACTGCTACAATGATAATAATAATAATAATAATAATAATAACAACAACAACAATAACGATGCTACAATGATGATAATAATAATAATAATAACAACAACAACAACAACAATAACAATGCTACAATGATAATAATAATAATGATAATAATAATAATGATAGTAAGAAAAAGAATAATGCCTTCTTGTAGTTATTATTATTTCTGCTGTTGCTGCTGCTGATGCTCTTGTAGTGAGCTTCTGTGCTTTCTTAAGTTGCATTCAGAGCTGTTTCAAGAAATCTTAAGACACATTCATCATCACCATCATCATCATCATCATTACCATCATCATCATCACCATTGTCATCATCATCATTCAATGTTCATTTTTTTTCATGCCTGCATGGGTCAAACAGAATTTATGGAGGCAGATTACCCTTTCTGTTTCCAAAATTCATTCACCTGCTTACAGGCCAGGTAACGATCTTCCCACAGTTTGACATATTTTTCATGGAAGAGACAGGGAAGGGAAAAGAAATTGCCTCTATGACAATGACACTCATTTACGACTGTGACACATGGTGTCAAGGCAAAATATATGCTCAAAAATACAGACATACATACGCACACACACACATTTATTTATTTATGAGATCCCAAAATATAAAAGTTTCTCAAGCAAGCATATCAGACCTGCAATCCCCATCATCAGCTGTCAAGTGAATATCACAATGATTTCAACACCTGGGCAATAGCTTTCCTTCATACCAGTAACATATATTCCTTTTCACCCACTTTCTCACACCGATAAGTACACAATTGCATCATCATCATCATCATCTTTTAATACAATCAATATGAATCTCATTTAAGTATGGCAGATACAATCAGCTTCTTATCAACTTTTATGATCAAATGCATGTATCTCTGTATGATTACCTGTATTGATTTCAAAGGACGGATGAAGTAGGTAGATCTCTATATAAACAGTGTCATAGATTTAGTTTACAGAAATTACAGCACACTTTTACGGCTCTGATATTTCCCAGTCTTTACTTATCTCCAGTTATTTCAACACATTCGTCCAGTTTGATGGCTCGTTTATTTATAACTATTCATTTTCCCTAAGATTGAGTCCATAGTTCAGATATGGACAAATTTTATAGGAAAATGCAAGGAAGTTAACTGACTCAATTCAAATTTATCGCTGGTGCTATTTCATGATAAATCACCGTTTTCATAGGTTGTTTCAGTCATTCTTCGCACCATTCTACAAATATCACTTTCATCTCTTCAATGTTTCAGTTTTGTATTGTGTGTATGAATGAATGTATACATGTATTTATGCATGAATGCATGTATGTATGTGTATATCTATATGTACATATATATATATATGTGAGTGTGTGTGTATTATTATTATTATTATTATTATTATTATTATTATCATTAATATTATCATCATCATCATCGTTTAACATCCGCTTTCCATGCTAGCATGGGTTGGACGATTTGACTGAGAGTTGGTGAACCAGATCGCTGCACCAGGCTCCAATCTTGATCTGGCAGAGTTTCTACAGCTGGATGCTTTTCCTAATGCCAACCACACACACACACACACACACATATATATATATATATATGTATGTATATGTATGTACATATATATATGTGTGTATATATATATATATATATATATATTATATATATATATATGCTTTCGATGTGAATTGTTTTGTTATATTGCGCCATATTTTTCAATCCTGTAAATAATAATAATGGTATTTTTATATGGCAATCACCATGCAATGACTTAGGAAAATAATCTAACAACGGGGCATATAAGCCCTCGACAGAAAAAAGAAGGCTTTCCTATCCTCATGGGACTCAAATCCATATCCCTTTGTCAATTCGACTAAGTGTGTTACCTTTAGACATATATATATATATATGTGAAATAAGCATATCTTTCCACTACATCACAAGTATTGAGTTCTGTAACATATACTTGTATCTATTTTACAAGTCTTACATTATGATAGCTATAGATTTATGTATATGTATGTGTGCTTCTTTACATGTATGTGTGTGTATGTGTCTCTGTGTATTTGTATTTCTAAAAGTATATTTGTTTATATATATATTTATGTATGTATATTCATTATATAGTTGTCTTTGCATGTCTCTCTCTGTTTTTAACTGTTTTCTGTGTTGTTTGTTTGTTTTTGTTTCATTTCTACATTTTTTTATAATTATTGACAAGATTTATTTATTCTCATTTATTTTAAAATTTCAGCCCCTTTCCTTAATCTTTTTTTTTTTTTTTTGCTGCCATACAGTCAATGGCTTTTTTTACAAATTGTATTTCATCGTGTATTGTTGAAGCAAAACTCTTTATTACTGGCACCACTTCATGCTTGAATTACCAAATTCTTCTTATTGTTGCTGATTTCTGTGAATAGTCAGATTTCAGAGAACACACACACACACACACATACATACACACATACGTATGCTCACAAACACATGCACACACACACACTCACACGTATATGCTCACACACAAACACATGCACACACTCACACACACATGCATAGATGCTCACACACACATGCTCATACACACATGCACACACACACATATATATTTATAAAAGTGGATATCATCATCATGATCATCATCGTTTAGCGTCCGCTTTCCATGCTAGCATGGGTTGGACGGGTCAACTGGGGTCTGTGAAGCTGGACTTTTATGAAATACAGAATTGCTGAGATGGAGAAAAGAAATATTTTTTGCCATGTAAAAAAAAGCACTCATGCTGGCAGCTTGTAAGTAAAGGCACCCATGGTGGCGCCATGTAAAAGAGCACCAGAAGCTGGTGCCACATTAGAAAACACCTGGGTTGGTGTCACATATGAAAGCACCTGTACTGATGACACATTAAAAGCACCTGTGCTGGTGGCATGTAAAAATCACTCAGTACACCCTGTAAAATGTTTGGCTTGGCATTAGGAAGAGCATCCAGCTGTAGAAAACCATGCCAAAAACAGACTGGAACCTAATGCAGCCTTCCCACCTGCAAGCTCCTCTCAAACCGTCCAACCCATACCAGCATGAAAAACAGAAGTTAAATGACGATGATGAAGATGATCATGATGATCATGAGGATGAGGATGTTGATGATGATGATGTTGATGATGATGATGATGATGATGATGATGATGACGATGATGACGATGACGATGACGATGACGATGACGATGATGATGATGATGATGATGATGATGGTGATGATGAAGATGATGATGATGATGAAGGTGATGCTGATGATGTTGATGATAATGATGATGGTGATGATGGTGATGATGAAGATGGTGGTGATGATGATGATGATATCTGAAAAATAATTAGATATGGAAAAATTGATTTACTGTGATGTCAATTTTGACTTTTCACCAAGCTGCAGCAAAATTGGTTGATATTAAAGAGAAACTGAAACAGACAAAATATATAAATAAAAATAAACAAAAAGAACAACAAAAAGAACAACTAATCATAAAGACTCACTTCATGTTTGAGTAAATTTGAAATAAATCATTGTTTGTGTTGGAATCTATGATATTTCAAGTAACTTTGAAACATTTAGTATATAATTGCTATCTAAAAATGGGAATTTCAGAGACCAAACACACTGCAGTTCCATATGCAACTGCTGTGGGGGTGGAGAACCTGAGCCCTTCTAAAAGCAAAACCATATTCGTTGGGAAATATATATTTAAAATAAAAATAAATGCACCCTTTTAAAGCCTAGCCAGGCTCATGGGCCCAGTTTCCCCAGTTTCTATGGCGCATGTGTTCTCCAGCTGGATGGGACACCAGTCCATCACAGTGTTACTCAGTTTTGCCAGCTGAGTGGACTCGGCAGAATTTGAACTCAGAACGTAGCAGCAGACGAAATACCTATTTCTTTACTACCCACAAGGCGCCCAAACACAGAGGGGACAAACAAGGACAGACAAAGAGATTAAGTCGATTACATCGACCTCAGTGCATAACTGGTATTTAATTTATCAACCCCAAAATGATGAAAGGCAAAGTCAACCTCGGCAGAATTTGAACTCTGAACGTAATGGCAGACGAAATACCGCTAAGCATTTCACCCAGCATGCTAACAATTCTGTCAGCTCACCACCTTAAAGTTCAGAAATCGTGTAGAAACCATGCCAGTTTCAGTTTCCATCTACCAAATCTATTCACAAGGTTTTGGTCACTTCAGGGTTGTAGTTGAAAACACTTGCTGAAGGTATCATATTTTAAAAAACCTTCCCAGCTCTGATCTATGTTTCCGTCACTTCAAAATTATATGCCACGACCTCCCAAATCTGAACAGTGATATCTAGGCATTGTCCAAGCCTAATTAGGTCACCTATGAAGAAAAACAAACATTACCAATATAAATTATCCTCAAACTATGAATCAACAATGAAGGAGATCCCAGAATAACAAAACTAAGATATAAGATATTCACAATCAAGCATCACAAACGTGTATTCCCATCATCAGCTTCTAAACAGATATCACTATGGTTTCAGCACATGGGCAGGACCACTCAATTCAGTTGTGTCAACAGCATTAAAAATATCATCACTGACATAGAACAATGTAAGAGTAAACAAACAGTGATGACTTATAGCTACAAAATATTAATTTATGACAAAGAACTAATTCCAAAAATGACATTCAGACAATACAACAAACAAGAAGAGGACAAATATCCATCAAATGTAAATAATGTAAATAATGTAGAAACAATGCAACATGAACTCTTTTTGCAGCAGCAATTTGTAATTCAGCTCGTTATCTGTCTGATTACATTATCTTTCCGTAAATAAAAGAGGAGAGAAAAATGAAATCAGTCAGAAACTTTAAATTAAAAGCTTTTATATTTCTTTACAGTAATTCATTCTTTTTCTTATTTTTCTTTATTTTCTCCTATCTGTTTCCAGAAATCGTCCGTGCCTTCACTTTTGTCATCAATCAGGGTTGGGCTATGTACTGGGGTACCTCCCGTTGGACGCCCACAGAGATCATGGTAAGCATCATTTGAACTCAGCATTTGTTATCTCTCTCTATATATATATATCATCATCATCATCATCGTTTAACGTCCGTTTTCTGCGCTAGCACGAGTTGGACGGTTCGACCGGGGTCTGGGAAGCCAGGGTCTGCACCAGGCTCTAGTCTGATCTGGCAGAGTTTCTATAGCTGGATGCCCTTCCTAACGCCAACCACTCCGCGAGTGTAGTGGGTGCCTTTTACGTGCCACCTGCACAGGTGCCAGGGGGGTCCGGCATCGGCCACGATCGGTTGGTGCTTTTAACGTGCCACCGGCACGGAAGCCAGCCAAGGCGGTGCTGGCATGTGTGTGTGTGTGTATGTGTGT
>NC_043008.1:9551876-9599376 GCF_006345805.1 Octopus sinensis
CGACGTCGGCGGAATTTGAACTCGGAACGTAACGACAGACGAAATACGGCCACGCATTTCGCCCAGCGTGCTATCGTTTCTGCCAGCTCGCCACTTTAGGACACTTCATATAGATGATGTTATGTAGTTGCTGTTGTTGTTAAACAACAAGACGGGTAAGGGTGATTAGGTGATGGTCTAGGACTTAGGGGCGGGAGACCCCAGACCTTGGAAAAAAAAAAACTTTGGTCGTCTTGTTGTAGTCAAGGGTTCTTCGTTGACGCCCGACACCACTGGGAGGTGACCCTCAAAGTCGCTGGAAATGGAGATCTCCAGGTCCAAATTCTTGGATGGCTGATGATATGTATGAAATGTGATATTGTTTGAAAACAACAATCTGATGTTAATTGTAAATGATGTTATTAATTTATAAGAATACCCTTCCTTTGGCATTAGGAAGGGTATCCAGCCATAGAAACCATGCCAAAACATAGAGCTCAGGCAGCCCTTCAGCAGGCCAAGCTCCTGTCAAACTATCCAACCCATGCCAGAAGGGTTAAATGATGTTAGTTGATGATGGTGACAATGATGTTTACACGTGTGT
Source organism: Octopus sinensis (assembly GCF_006345805.1). Taxonomy (NCBI): domain Eukaryota; kingdom Metazoa; phylum Mollusca; class Cephalopoda; order Octopoda; family Octopodidae; genus Octopus; species Octopus sinensis. The sequence goes on from NC_043008.1 coordinate 9,552,460, forward strand.
GGGAACATCTGTAAGGTACAAGTGAAGGTAAGGAACTCATGAACACAAATGGTCGTGAGTTCAATTCCGACTGCATCCATTGTGTTGTGCCCTTAGCAAGACAATTAAATTTGCTTGTGCACTTTGTCTCATTCATTGTGTCTATAAATATTCTTTTCTACTCGAGACACTATAAAATAAAATAAGTACCAGTTCAGTTCTGGGGTCAATGTAACCAACTTATCTTCTCATCCGAAATTGCTGGCCTTGTGCCAACATTTGAAACCAATATTATTAAATATAAATGTATAATTAATTACTTATCATTTCTTTTAGGCGTTGGAACAATTTGCTGGTCCCCATTAGCATCAGGAATTCTTTCAGGGAAGTATGACGATGGAGTACCGATCTATTCTCGTGCTGCCCTAAAGGTAGGTCTTCTTCTGGAACACTTTCCGGTTAACTTTATTTAACATTTACAACCTCTCAGAAAGTCACATTGCTATATTTAGTTGTTGTTTCACACTTCAATGCTATACTATATCCATGTCCGAAGCACTTCATGTTTCCTGGCCCAGTCCAGTTAGCTGTAAATAGATACCATGGGCCAGAGCATGTCGTCTCTGTAAGCAGCCAAAGCTCAGTCATCATCATCATCACCATCATCATCATAATCATCATCATCACCATCATCATCATCACCATCATCATCATCATTATAATCGTCGCCGTCATCATCATCATCTTCATCATTATCATCATCATCATCGTCATCATCATCATCACCGTCATCACCATCATTATCATCATCATCATCATCATCGTCATCGTCATCATCATCATCATCATCATCATCGTCATCGTCATCATCATCATCATCATCATCGTCATCATCATCATCGTCGTCATCATCATCATCATCATCATCACCGTCATCACCATCATTATCATCATCATCATTATCATCGTCATCGTCATCATCATCATCATCATCGTCATCATCATCATCGTCATCATTTGACATCCATGTTTCATGCTGGAATGCGATGAGCTGGCATTGACAAGATTAGAACTAGAAAATAACATCTGCTTCTGCAGTCTTATAACTATTTTGAAGAACTATATCAAACTTACAAGAACTGTAGTAAATAAAGAAAGACTGAGAACCAGTCAGGATAATCCTTCTTTCCTTGTCTTCAAAAACTGTAAAAAAACATTTGTTCAACTTTCTACTGCAATAACGGTTGAACTTTTGTACTATTCGCATAAGGTATACTCCATTGTGCAGTTCTATTACCTTATTATCATCACAGACAGAATAGGTGATATTAACACTGGCAGGATTCCAACTCTCAGATTAGTGGGAAGAGACTAAATTCTTTAAAGTGTTTAATCTGAGTCTCTCTGTCAACATTACACTAGAAATACTGGTTTTTACTTGGACATGAAACCAGTTTTTGCAAAAGAGCAAGATAGTGATTGAACAAATTTTAATCTTCTGTTGTGTCTAGGGAGAGTCATTTTCTTTTTGTGCTTTATAATGTAACACACTCACCGGTAAAATTTCCACTTATTTCTTATTGAGAGACTATTGAAGGATTATTGAAAAGGTTCCAAGGTGCAACGAAAATTTTGGGAAAATAAAAATAAGAAATAAGTGGAAATTTTACCGGTGAGTGTGTTACATTATAAGGCACAAAAAGAAAATGACTCTCCCCAGACACAACAGAATATGCTTCAACACACGAACTCATATAAAGAATCTTGCAAACCAAATCCAAAAACGAAATATTAATCTATTAATGACATTAAGGCAGTGAACAAACAGAAATTCCACCACGCCAGGCAAAATACTCGTGGTATTTCTTCCAGGTGAGCTGGCAGAAACGTTAGCACAGTGGGCGAAATGCTTTGTGGTATTTCATTTGCTGCTACATTCTGAGTTCAAATTCTGCCAAGGTCAACTTTGCCTTTCATCCTTTCGGGGTCGATTAAATTAAGTACCAGTTACGCACTGGGTTCGATATAATCGACTTAATTCATTTGTCTGTCCTTGTTTGTCCTCTCTGTGTTTAGCCCCTTGTGGGTAGTAAAGAAATAAGTATTTCTTCCAACTTTACATTCTGAGTTCAAATGCTGCCAGGGGTGGACTTTATCTTTCATCCTTTCAGGATCAATAAAACAACAACCAGCTGAGCACAAGAGGGTCAATGTAATCGACTTAACCCCTACTCTGAAATTACAGATCTTACTGTCTTAATTGCTGGCCTTGTGCCAAAATTTGAAGTCAGTATTTTAATGACATTTTTTTTGTCATGAGATGGAGATAAGATAAAATTAACCCGAGTTAGACTTGAAAACAGAACTTTACTAAACGAAACTTACCAGAGTAAAGCATTTAGCTCAGCCTTTTTCTGGTTCTATCAACCACATCGTTCTATGTTCAGTATGATATATTGATTATTGTATGTTCAATAAGATTTATTGATCTCTCAATGTCCTGTATTGATCAACACTAAAATATTTTACTTTAAACATTTCTTTGCAGAATTACGGATGGCTGAAAGATAAAATTCTCAGTGAGGAGGGCCGCAAACAGCAAGCACGTCTAAGAGAAGTGGCAGTCGTTGCTGATAGATTAGGTTGCTCATTAGCTCAACTGGCAATAGGTAAGAGAGCTTTGATCAAAGTCAATTACTGTGAAAAGCTGACAGGTGATGCAGGTGATTAATTCTAAGATTGAGCCATTTAACAACTAGTATGAATTTAAATGTGGAGAAACATGGCCTAGTGGTTAGAGCAGCGGACTCGTGGTCGAGGGATCGCGGGTTTGAATCTCAGACCAGACATGTTGTATCAATATAGATATTTACACAATTTAGAAATGAAATCAATGTAAATGCTGGCTAGACAGACACTCACACATACATAGATTGGATAATGATAGTGTATATATAGGACAGTGGAGGCACATGGCCTAGTGGTTAGAGCAGTGGACTAACGGTTGAGGGATCGTTGGTTCGAATTTCAGACCGGGCGATGTTTGTGTTTATGAGCGAAACACCTAAGCTCCACACAGCTCCAGCAGAAAGTAATGGCAAACTTCTGCTGACTCTTTCGCCACAACTTTCTCTCACTCTTTCCTCCTGCATCTTGCAGCTCACCTGTGACGGACCGGCGTCCTGTCCAGGTGGTGAACCTATACGCCAAGGAAACCAGCAAACCAGCCCTAATGAGCCAGGTGTGGCTCGAGAAGAAACAAACAATTAGTATAAATTTAAATATTACTTCTGTGCAGTTGCTTACCCCAATCACTGTAGCAATCAGATGAATCCACTTTTAGAAAATTATTAATCTTAACGATAGGCGCAGGAGTGGCTGTGTGGTAAGTAGCTTACTAACCAACCACCTTGGGCAAGTGTCTTCTACTATAGCCCCGGGCCAACCAAAGCCTTGTGAGTGGATTTGGTAGACGGAAACTGAAAGAAGCCCGTCGTATATATGTATGTATGTATATATATATGTATGTGTGTGTGTTTGTGTGTCTGTGTTTGTCCCCCTAGCATTGCTTGACAACCGATGCTGGTGTGTTTACGTCCCCGTCACTTAGCGGTTCGGCAAAAAGAGACCAATAGAATAAGTACTGGGCTTACAAAAAGAATAAGTCCTGGGGCCGAGTTGCTCGACTAAAGGCGGTGCTCCAGCATGGCCGCAGTCAAATGACTGAAACAAGTAAAAGAGTAAAAGAGCGAAAGAGATAGAGATAGAAATTTTGAGAAGATTCTACAGAGACCTAAAAAAAATGCCTATTTGTTAATTTAGCCACCTTGACTGCAAAATTGCTGTCCAGAGATTGAACTTTCTCCTTCTATTTCAGCCTGGTGTCTGAGACAGGAAGCCATTCATTGTGTTTTACTTGGAGCTACATCAGTTGACCAACTTTATGAAAATCTCCAAGCTCTGCAGGTATTTATACTCATGTCACAATGGCATTAAGATTGTCAATTCCTGTTGCAAATTTATTGAATTTTTGGTCCTATAATAAACACCGTCATATTTAAGCATATTAGGCCAAGGTGCTTCAACATACACTTATATACAAAGAGTTTCTACACATGTCAACTAACATGCTAGAAATAGCAGCAAAAATCTTCATCAAATTAGAGGTGAGTCTGATTTGGCATCTGGTGAATGCAAATAGATCCATTATGTGTTGATGAAATGTAAGACATTACTGAACAAATAAATCACCATTCTGTGGTGGAAACTTTATAACATAATGTGAACAATATTTCTATTCATATTCTGTTTATTTATATATATATATAAATATATATATATATATAAACGGCGGTGCATCAGCATGGCCGCAGCTCTGAGCTGAAACTTAAAAAAAAAAATATATATATATATATATATATATATATATAATGAGAGAGAGAGAGAGAGAGAGACAGAGAGGTGTAGGAGTAGTTGTGCGCTAAGAAGTTTGCTTCCCAACCACATGGTTCTGGATTCAGTCCCACTGTGTGGCACCTTGAGCAAGTGTCTTCTATTATAGTCTCAGGCTGACTAAAGCGCCTTGTGAGTGAATTTGGTAGACAGAAACTGAAAGAAGCCTGTCATATATATATATATCAAAATGAGCAACAGGGTATCAAGTAGTGATGCAGTACAACCGCTTCAAGCAGCTCCATTTAGTTAAACAAAGCAATCATTACATAAATTTAAATGCAATACTATCATCAGCTGTACAAAAAAATATATGGAATTTCAACAGGTAGGCTACATTAATATAATTTGTGCAGCTGAAGATAGCACTGCATTAAAATTAATGTAATGATTGCATTGTTCAATCAAATAAATTCACTTGAAACGGTCGTACTGCATCACTACTTGATATGTTGTTGCTTATTTTGATTTTATTCACCTTACTTCGAGCTGTGCAGATAACACCAGACTGGCAAGATTCTTTATGTGAAATCATGCGTTGAAACAGATATTGTTACATTTGAGGATGGTTGACAAAATAAACTAAGCGGAACAAGAGGTGAGAGATAGGATAAAGAGTCATTAAAGGTGTCACAAAAAGGATCTTATTACATGGGCATACCATCTCAGCATTCTTTTGTTTCTCCATTTTGAGGTCTTCATATGGGGACCAATGTAACGATGCCGGATGTTTTTACAAACTTGCTTATATATATTAAGAGGTCACAAAATGGATCTTATTTCATGGCCATACCATCTTAGCTTTTTTTTGTTCCCTATTTTGAGGTCTGCACAGGAGGACCAATGTAATGATACTGGATGGTTGTACAAACCTGCTCATAAAATATGTAATAAGTGAATAATGAAGTAGCGAGGAGGGAGACCCCTTCGGTCATGAATGACTATGGGACTGCACCTAGAAAGTTACCCTCTGAAGCACAAGTCCAGGCAAGATTGTTTATAGAAGACCAGCAGTTGCCAATGCATACCAGCCTCCCCTCTCCATGCCACCAATTTTATCCAAGGGAAAAGCAAAGGTCAGTACAGCTTGGCACTCATTTCTACAGCTGAGTGAACTGGAGCAATGTGAAATAAAGTGTCTTGCTCAAGAACACAACACACACCTCGGTCTGGGAATCGAACTCACAACCTCACGATTGTAAGCTCTACGCTCTAACCACTGAGCCATGCTGCTGGCGTTACATTTATTCTATAGTTTATTATAGTTTATAGTTGTTACAACAACCAAAACATCATATAGATAGACATGAACAAGAACAACGATATAGTTATAGCCATTGTGTAATGTATATCGCATAACATCCACAGCCATCGAATCATAACCAAATAAATATAATTCAAAAACAAACTTTTTTTCACTTAAATTGGAAGAACCTGACACTCTTGGAGAAGTTCCTGGATTCAAGTAAAAGATTCCAGTTCAAGAATCTCACTTATCATCACCATCCTTTAATGTTCATATTCCACTTATATATGTGTGTATGTGTGTATTATACATACTCACAGATTTATCACAATCTCTTTGTAGCTTTCTGTCTCTGCCTCATTAATATAAATAACTAGCAGTATCGCCCGGCGTTGCTTGGGTTTGTTTCAACCCTTTAGAATTGGAATTTTTGAAAAGTAAAAATTCTGCATTATGTAGCTTGTTATTCTCTTTAAGGGAACATTTTTCTGGTTGAAATACATCGAAAAATGGTGACACAGCAGTCAAAAGATTGTAAAAAATAGGGATTTTCATAGAAAAAAAGCACCTTTTTGATGTAAATAATTTTTGGTGTTAACATTATTTGATTTGAATTTTTTGTTCTGCGGAATGAAGAGCAAGCCTTCTTCTATCATACTCTCAATTTTGGTCAACTTGTGCCACAGGGTCTCGAAGGAGATAATGTTAGTTGAAGCCATACACAGACCACTTCAGCTTTATATAATGAAAGATTAATGATATATCATCATCGTTTAGCGTCCGCTTTCCATACTAGCATGGGTTGGACGGTTCAACTAGGGTCTGGGAAGCCAGAAGGTTGCACCAGGCCCAGTCTGATCTGGCAATGTTTCTACGGCTGGATGCCCTTCCTAACGCCAACCACTCTGTGAGTGTAGTGGGTGCTTTTTACGTGCCACCGGCACAGGGGCCAAACGAGCCTGGCAAACGGCCACGATCGGATGGTGCTTTTTACGTGCCACTGGCACGGGGGCCAGGCTAGGATGGCAACAGCCACGAACAGATAGTACTTTTTACGTGCCACTGGCACGAGGCCAGTCGGGGCGGCGCTGGCAACGACACAAGGTTTATTAATATTCATAATAGATGTTTAATATTACTCATTATTACATTCCTTAAGTGACCTTCTCTCACCACACTCTGTTTGTTTTTCTATTACAGTATGTTCCAAAACTAACACCATCATTGATGAATGAATTGGACAAATTACTTGGCAACAAACCTCTTTCACGCAAGGAGCATCCACCCAGGTGACTAGACTTGGATAGGGCGGCTGGAGGGGGTGGTAGTGGCAGCGGAACCGCTGCCGGTGCCGCTGCCGGGAGCTCAGCTAACGCTGGCACTTCAGGACAATCCGGCAGCAGCAGTGGTGCCACCACCACCCACCACGTCAGCCACATGCCCTCACGACATGCCCTCCACCATAACGATGCAGCACCACCTCCATGTTCTATCCAGTAGACTTAGATATATATATATCATAGCATTGTCGCTCCTCCATGAACCGTCACCTCTTCCACTGCCATCATCACCACCACCACCACTACCACTGCCAACGCCACCACCTCCACCACCACCACCGCCACCACCATGCCACCACCACCACCATGCCATCATCATCATTTCCATTGCCTCTGAGAAACAGAAAAGGAAACAAATCCAAGCCTGTACCCCAGCTCCCCCCCCCCAGCGCATGCATTCTCATTGTTATAGACATAGCAGTCAACATTGTTGTTGTTGTTACTGCTACTACAACTGTTGTTGTTGTTGTTGATGATGACATTATTGTTGTTGTTATTGTTGTTGTTGTTGTTGTTGTTGTTGTTGTTATCAAATGAGGTGCTAGGGTGAAGAATTGAGCAGAAATGGCAGAGTTCCAAACTAAATGATTTTTTGCAGAAAATATTTAGTTTTACACCTTCTGCATAATTTCTAACTCCTGATAAAAAAACGAAGTCGATTTGATCTATTATACCATGGGATTATCAAATTACATACAGTCATACGCTGAGGGCAGGGGTACTTGATTCAGATATTTGCCCTTCTCTACAAATAAGTTTTTGTAAACAAATCTAAGAAATTTATTTGGCAGAAACAAAAAATTAAATTTCTTGAAATATTTAATTAAATCTGTTTTATTTTTCTGAATTCAACTCTTAACAAAACTGGATGTTATTCTATAATGATGATAACAGTCAAGTCTATAGAATCTAAATTTATTTACAACCTTCACTTATTTAAAGATATCTCATGATCAGGGTTTAGAGGATTAAATCGACTTCTCCCCACATATTCCAAATTAATGTCCTTGTGCTTATTTCTTAATTATTTAATTATTTAATCATGCCACCAATAAATGCATGATATATATACATATTAGTTTAACCATTTCAGTTAAGTCTTGGTTTGTATTTGATTTAAATAGCAATTGCTATTCTGATCTCTTTGTAAGCAGATGAATAAGGGGGCACTTATCTTCTGGAAAGTGGCTAATCAGCTATAAAACATATCCAAATAATCTCCTTTATTTTTCTGTGTACAAAGAGAATAACATGATTTATGTACATTTGTTTAATTTCTCCAGCACAGATATTTTATAAACTGTAGGCAACTACATTAAATTTATCTGAGATTTTTTCTAATACATACTGTTTGAATATAAAATATTTATTATTTTATTTTATTTTTATCATTATTTCTTTTTGTAATCTTATTTTAGTGTGTGTTTTTTTTTACTGCACGACTGAGTACAACTCCATATTCCTCGGGTGTATGAAGTATTTTGCTTTAGTTTCATGTTTTCTGTTTTTTACACAGAATTCTTCACAATATGTGTGCAGTGTCTAGTTGCACTATTTTCTGTATATTGTTCATATTTGTAAGTTATAGGGTTTGGGGTATACATTTACCAGTATATATTTCTTTTTTTCATCATTCTCAAAACACCTATAATTACAGGGGGTCCCTTTTATAACCACAAGGGTTTCCTTCTGTTTTCAGTCCCCATGCTCCGTTATCTCAATTTCCAGATATTTATATCGACATAATTTCTGATTCATTTACACCTTCATCGTTAGCAGTTGGAAATTGAGTCTTTAATTAAGGTAACATTAATATTCTGATTGTTGTTGTTGTTATTACCATTATTATTATTATTATTATTATTATTATTATTATTATTATTATTATTATTATTATTATTACTAAGGCGGCAAGCTGGCAGAATCATTAGCACGCCGGGCAAAATGCTTAGCGGTATTTCACCCGTCGCTACGTTCTGAGTTCAAATTCCGCCGAGGTCAGCTTTGCCTTTCATCCTTTCAGGGTCGATAAATTAAGTACCAGTTGCATACTGGGGTCAATCTAATTGACTGGCCCCCTCCCCCAAAATTTCAAGCCTTGTGCCTAGAGTAGAAAAGAATATATTTATTTACTAAGGCAGCAAGCTGGCAGAAATGTTAGCACACTGGGCAAAATGCTTAGTGGTATTTCACCCATCGCTATATTCTGAGTTCAAATTCTGCCAAGGCCGACTTTGCCTTTCATTCTTTCGGGATTGATAAATTAAGGACCAGTGAAAGACTGGGGTCGATGTAATTGACTGGTCCCCTCCCACAAAACTTCAGGCCTTGTGCCTAGAGTTGAAAGGATTACTATTATTATTATTATTATTATTATTATTATTATTATTATTATTATTAGCAACAGCAGCAGTATTTCATCTGATTTTACATTCTTAGTTCAAATTCTGCTGAGGTCAATTTGCGTTTCATCCTCCCAGGGTCAATAAAATGAGTACCACTTGATCACTGGGGTTGAAGTAATCAACTTACCCCACCCCTCAAAATTGCTGGCCTTAAGCCAAAATTTGAAATCATCATCATCATCTTCATCATCATCTTCATCATCATCATCATCATCATTATTATTACTATTATTATTATCATCATCATCATTGTAGCAAGGTGGCAGAATCGTTAGCACGCCAGGCAAAATATTCAGCAGCATTTTGTTCGCCTTTGCGTTCTGAGTTCAAATCCCATTGAGGTCAACTTTGCCTTTCATCCATTCAGGGTTGATAAAGTGAGTACCAGTCATGTACTGGGGGGTTGATGTAATTGACTCCCCCCACTCTGAAATTGCTGGCCTTTTACCAAAATTTGAAGCCATTATTATTATTATTGAAAATCGGTAGAGCCCCAAAGAAACAAAATGCTTTGAGGAATTTTAACTTCACTGTTTTGATTTCAAATCCCAACAGTGTTAACTTTGCCTTTCATCCTTGTTGTATCAAGAAAAAAAAGATACCAGTTATACACTGAGGTTGATTTAATCAACTCTACTCCTCCATCGCCCTTTCTGGATTGTTCCAACATTATTATTTTGTCTATTATGAAAGACTCTTGAATAGTTCTTAATTACCAGTTTATCATTATTATTATTATTATTATTATTATTAAGGTGGTGAGCTGGCAGAATCGTTAGCACGCCGGGCAAAATGCTTAACAGTATTTCACCCATCTTTACATTCTGAGTTCAAATTCTTATCTCTTTATTGCCCACAAGGGGCTAAACACAGAAGGGACAAACAAGGACAGACAAATGGATTAAGTCGATTACATCGACCCATGTGTGTAACTGGTACTTAATTTATCGACCCCGAAAGGTTGAAAGGCAAAGATGACCTCGGCGAAATTTGAACTCAGAACATAACAGCAGACGAAATACCGCTAAGCATTTTGCCCAGCATGCTCACGTTTCTGTCAGCTTGCCTCTGAGTTCAAATTCTGCCGAGGTTGACTTTGCCTTTCATCCTTTCAGGGTCAATAAAATAAGTACCAGTTGAGTACTGGGGTCAATGCAATCGACTTACCCTGTCCCCAAAATTACTGGCCTAGTGCCAAAATTTGAAATCATTGCTATAGTTATTGTTATTATTATTATTCAACTTGACATGATGTGTGTCTGAATGTCAATTTTTCAAAGGGAAAATAATCTTTACTTGAGTTCAATTGTTGTTGTTAATTGTTCGTAATTAGACAATGAGAAAAGAAGGGAGGTGGGAAGGTTAGTGGATGGGGAAGGTGGCAGTGGTCAGAGAGTGAAAATAGACCCCAAAAACCACGGAATTAAATCAAAGATAAAATCGAAATGTTTTTAACAAGTTAGAGTGTTACACTCGAAATATTTAACAATTCTTTCTAATTTTTGCACAAGGCCGGCAATTCCGAGGAGAGAGGCAAATGAAACTATGAATCTCTATACCAAAATAGAAATATGAAATTTCCATGTTTCTCGTGCATGTTTTTCATTGGATTAGCAGAATCATTAGAACATCAACTTCTGGTTCTTCCATCCTAAGATCAAATCCTGCCACATCCAAATTTGCCTTTTATTCTTTCAGGGTCAATAAAACAAAATATCAGTCAAGTACTGGTTTTGACAATATCAGCTAATGCCCCTCTCCTCAGAATTGCTGGCCTTGGCCCTAAACTAGAAACCATTACATTACATTATTTACATTATTTACATTTGACGGATATTTGTCCTCATCTTGTTTCTTGTTAACACAACGTTTCGGCTGATATACCCTCCAGCCTTCTTCAGGTGTCTTGGGGAAATTTCGAACCTGGGTTCTCATTCCTAAGGTATTTTTCAATGTTATTATTATTATTATTATTATTATTATTATTATTATCATTATTATTATTATTATTATTGAGGGAGAGAGCCGTGCATGCTATCAAAGTGACACTGGGGTAAAATATACGAAGCCTAATATACCCATCATGACTACCCGTCTGATAAGGGTACACCAGGCACATGCATCACAACCATATGTGTGTGACATGGTGATCTCATACCAAGATAAACAGCACATGGCCTTGCAGGTGGGGCCCAGTTAGAATTTTCTTCTGGTCGAGTAACCCATCGTGCTCAAAAGGTCCCTGAATAAGGGTTGTTTAAGGATGATGAACAAAACACCATGTTTCCAGAGGTGAATTATTCAAACTCCAAAGAATCCCTCTCAACACATGGCTATGATGCTCCCCCGCTACTTCTGCTCGTGATCAGATATGCACTTATCGCCAGCCACTAAGGGACATGCTTAACTGGATAAGGTCAAACAACTGACAAGCAAATCTGAGGTACTGAGCAGAATATTTGCTGTAGCCCATCTTTTATACCAAGACAAAACAATGTACATGATAACACTTCCAATCAGTTAAGATCAGAAGCCACGACAGCCAACGCCTGGTACTGCATCAGGGCATTTTATTATTATTATTATTATTATTATTATTATTATTGTTATTGGTCAGGTCACTGCTTGGAATTGAACTCAGAATCTCAGGGTCAATAGCCTGCACTTTTAACCACTATGCCAATATGCTCCTCATCAAGACACTCATCAAGATGAGAACAAATATCCGTTGCATGTAAATAATGCAAATAATGTAAATAATGTACATAATTCCACATCTCTTAAATAGAGAACTGTAGAAACCATTATTTAAAAAGTGGAAACTAAAACGATAATGAGTGCGCAAATGGGCTGGCAGAGGAAATTTCGAAGGATGTAACTAGATACTGCAATGTATCTAGTATTTTTGCCCTCCTTGGACTTCAAATGTTTCCAGAACATTTCCAATAAAGAACAGCCGTAGACTGACTCCCATTGAGTTGGTTATTCCACCTGTCTTAACCCTTTCGTTACCGTATTCATTTTGAGATGCTCTGTGTTTCTTTCAGTTATTTAAAATATAACAAAGAATTTAGTAAAATAACTTTGTTATCATTCAGCTAGTGTTAGGATCATAAATTGTGACTAAGGTTTGGTGGAAGATTTTAATGAAAAACTTATGAAAAGAAGACATTTGTATTACAGAGCCAGAGCCGGTTTTGGCCGGGTTGGTAACGAAAGGGTTAAATATACAAGAGTGAGTCAGAAAGTAATACCATTCTTATTTGCATTTCTTTTTAACTTACAGAATTGTATATACAGAAACTGGTCAAAAAGTAATGCATACCAAAGCTGCATTATTTTCTGACTCACCCTCATAATTATGGTCTCACACCATACACAGAATTATTTTTAAGGAGGTGAGGAAGATGGCTGTGATTTGTTATAAGACTCTATAATAAAAATAATAATGAAATTATTGTATACAGTGCTCAGGTGCACCACAACTTGTCAAAAGTGCATATAAAGCATATGTTTTACAGCTATGTTTTACATCTCTTGGTTTTAGGGTAGAACCGGGGACTCTGATATATTTAATTTAACCTGATGAGTAAGAAAAATAGTTGTACCAGTAATATACTGTGTGTCATTCAATTGACTATAGTCCCGTCTATCGCATCAATTGAGAATTACAATAGATAACATGGGACATTACTAATTATCTTCTTAAAACATATTTGGTATTTCTCAAGGGATTGTGAGAGCTATTTCATTTAATTGACTGATGCTTTTGGGAAAGGCATGAAAGTCACAAACTCTCTATATAACCTAGTGATTATAAATATGTAACCATTATCAATTTTAATAATATGATATAATACAGTGTTTTAAAAAGGGAGGCCCCAATAACTTTGATATTCAAAGTTCCAGAATGGGTTTAATTTCTTATATACCAATTTTGCTCCTACAAAAGTTATATATATATATATATATATATATATATATATGTGTGTGTGTGTGTGTGTGTGTTGTGTGTGTGCGTGTTTGTGTATATATACATACATACATACATACATATATATATACAAAGTATGGGGGTTTAGTTCACAAGTGATCTAAACAATTAGGTACGTCCTGTTTAACAATTATACACACACACACACACACACACACACACACACACACATATATATATATATATATATATATATATATTGTGTTGTAAGATTCCTGGTGTGAAGCCAGGCTGTTCCATTGATCAGATCAACTGGAACCCTCGGAAGGCAACAATATATATATATATATATATATATATATTAATAGTAATAGTATGACAACAAAAGAATGAATGAGACCTCGATTATTTGGTTGCAATAATAAAACCCTGAGTTTCGGATTTTGGGGCAGAAATCAGCTCCGGCATCTCGTCAGTTATGATTTATGCCCCGACATCCAAAACTCTGAGTTTTATTATGGCAACCGAATAATTGTCATATATTACATTACAAGAGCATGATCGTTGCCAGAGTGGCTAACTGGTTCCGTGCCAGTGGCATGTAAAAAGCACCATTCGAGCGTGATCATTACCTGTGTTACCAGCGTCAATTTACTGGCACGTGAAAAAACATTCAAGTGAGTTCGTTGCTAGTGCCGCTGGACTGGCTCCTGTGCAGGTGGCAAGTAAAAAACACCATTTGAGTGTGGTCGTTGCCAGTACTGTTGGAAAAATTAAAAGATAAGTTTTTAAAAGAATATTTGCATAGTATTCAAATACAAGGGGCATTTTCCTTTTTTCTGTCTCTCTTGTTTACTCTTGTGGGTTCGAGATAGTTGTGAATTCTTGGTAGGGAAGAAGAACACCCTACAACTATCATACTACCTACATTCGTTCTTATTCTCCCTTCTCTTTCTCCTTCTTCTTCTTCTTCTTCCTCTCCGCCACCTCCTTAACTTTACCACTATTGCTGTTTAGAGTAACACCTCTTTTACTCTTTACTCTTTTACTTGTTCCAGTCATTTGACAGTGGCCATGCTGGAGCACTGCATTTAGTTGAGTAGATCAACCCCAGGACTTGTACTTTGTAAGCCTAGTACTTATTCTATCAGTTTACGGGGATGTAAACACACCAGCATTGGTTGTCAAGTGATGTTAGTTGGGTGACAAATACAGACACACAAACATATACACACACATGCATATATATATAAACGCGTATATATACATATATATGACGGGCTTCTTTCACTTTCTGTCTACCAAATCCACTCACAATGCTTTGGTCAGCCCGAGGCTATAGTAGAAGACACCTACCCAAGGTTCCACACAGTGGGACTGAACCCAGAACCACGTGGTTGGTAAGCAAGCTACTTACCACACGGCCACTATGCAAATTTTATAAACAAAACATTCAAAAGAGATGTCTAAATAATTCAGTCACTACTACCATCCACAACAGTCACTTTCAGGGCACTTGCCCATTTAACATACTACTGCTGCATTCTTCTTCTTCTTCTTTTCCTTCTTCTTCTTCTTCTCCTTCTTCTTCTTCTTCTCTACCACGAATTCACAACGACCTCAAACTCACAAGAGTAAACAAGGGAAACAGAGACAGGCAGAAACAAATAAAATGCCCCTTGTATTTGAACACTATGCAAATATTCTTTTAAAAAACTTTTCTTTTAATTTTTCCAAAATTTAATTGTTTTCCATACTCACAGTTGAAAACGTCTCAATGACTGAAACCGTTACTGAAATGTTTTTTGTAAAATTATTTTAGCATTTTCTATCTTGACTTTTTTTTTCCATACATATCAACTCGTGTATTCCTTTTCAACCTTCTACATATATATATATATGGTTCTGGGTTCAGTCCCACTGCATGCCACCTTGGATAAGTGTTTTATCTCATAGCCTTGGGCTGACTAAAGATTTATCAATGGATTTGAGAGATGGAAACTAAGAGAAGCTTGTCATATATATACAGGCGCAGGAGTGGCTGTGTGGTAAGTAGCTTGCTTACCAACCACATGGTTCTGGGTTCAGTCCCACTGCGTGGAACCATGGGCAAGTGTCTTCTACTATAGCCTCGGGCCGACCAAAGCCTTGTAAGTGGATTTGGTAGCCGGAAACTGAAAGAAGCCCATCGTATATATGTATATATATATATATGCATGTGTGTGTTTGTCCCCCTAGCATTGCTTGACAACCGATACTGGTGTGTTTATGTCCCCGTTACTTAGCGGTTCGGCAAAAGAGACCGATAGAATAAGTACTGGGCTTACAAAAGAATAAGTCCCGGGGTCGAGTTGCTCGATTAAAGGCGGTGCTCCAGCATGGCCGCAGTGAAATGACTGAAACAAGTAAAAGAGTAAAAGAGTAATATATATATATATATACCTATGTGTGTGTCTTTGTATCTGTGTTTGTCCCCACCCCCACTCCAACTGACAACTACTGCTAGTGTGTTTACATCTCCATTACTTAGCGGTTGGACAAAAGAGACCAATGGGATAATTACAGGACTTAAAAAGAAAAGATAAGTGGGGGGAGGGGGGTTGATTCATTCAACTAAAATTTTTCAAGGCAGTGCCCCAGCATGGTCACAGTCTAACGAGTGAAACAAGTAAAAAGTTAAAAAAAATAAAAGATTAAATCAATCATCAGACACGTATTGAGACGATGTAACACAAAGAAAATGTCGTTAATCAAAAAACACCAAAAACAAAGAAAAAAAAATCGATGTCTCTTTAAATGGTTTCTTTCTTTGCATTTGTTTATCTATTACAGCTTCTCTTTGTGGTCTGGCTTATTTTATTCAAAGGACCTGCTCTCAGATAAAATTGAGCATGATCCTAATGTTTAGCATAAAGTCTTCAGAACGGTGGCCGGATAATACGGAATGTAAACATAAATCAATCAATCTGATCGCTGATTCAATATAATCCAACATGACAGCGAAAATATATGAAGACAGGATTTGTGCTTGTGAAGAATGGTGAATGTGGAATAATATGAAATAAGAGATTAACTACAAACGGCAACATTAAATGAATGAGATAACACTAACGTTAATGTAAATGTACACATGTAGAGACATGAACTCTTACAGAAATGATGCTGTTGTTTACATGTGAGGAAATGTGGGCAGTTTGTGGAATTTGTATGAGGTGAATTTTGTATGTTTTCAATAGGTGTAGGAGTGGCTGTGTGGTAAGTAGCTTGCTTACCAACCACATGGTTCCGGGTTCAGTCCCACTGTGTGACACCTTGGGCATGTGTCTTCTACTATAGCCTCAGGCTGACCAAACCCTTGTGAGTGGATTTGGTAGATGGAAACTGAAAGAAGCCCATCGTATCTATCTATCTATCTATCTATATATATATATATATATATATATATATATATATATATGTTTCAAAATGAAAATAGAAACTACACATGGTAATGTAAGGGGAAAGTAAGAAAAATAAACGAAAATGCACATTGTAAATCAAAAAAAGTAAAGGCTTTTTATGAAAAGTAATGAAAGATATATACAATTAGATGAACTGAGGTAGGAATAAAAGTAATAAAAGTCATTATTGTGAATTGTTAAAGAGATTCAAGCATACCGGTTTCGTAATTTACTAATATATATATGTGTGTGTGTGTGTATGTGTTTGTCCCCCCTCCCAACATCTCTTGACAACCGATGCTGGTGTGTTTACATCCCCGTAACTTAGCAGTTTGGCAAAAGAGACCGATAGAATAAGTACTAGGCTTACAAAGAATAAGTCCTGGGGTCAATTTGCTCGACTAAAGGCGGTACTCTAGCATGGCCGCAGTCACATGACAGAAACAAGTAAAAGAGTAAAAGAGTAATTAAGAAGCTTTTTCTGAATGGCTGTTACAAATATTTATGTATTTGAAGGATAATTTAATATGAATTTAGCAAAAAAGATGTGCTAGCTTTCTATTATGCAAAAATTATAACCGTTATTGTTCTTTTTGCTTGCTTAATATCTAGAAAGTTAAGATGACTGTGTGTTAAATTTTCCATAAGTGAAGACCTGTGGCTTAATGGTTGACATATTTGGCTCAGGATCATGGAGTCATAAGTTCAAGACCTGGTAGGGCATTGTGTCTTTGAGCAAGACACTTTATTTCATATTACTTCTGTCGATTCAGCTGGCAAAAATGGGTTATATTTGCAATTCAAAGGGCCAGACTTGTTACATTCTGTGTCATGTTGAATCTCCCTAAGGATATGTTAAGGGTTTGCATGTCTGTGGAATACTCAGCCACTTGAATGTTAATTTCATGAGCAGGCTTTTCCATTGACTGGGTCAACTGGAAACCTCATCATTGTAACCCTTGGAGTGCCAGTTGCCAAGGTGACCAAGTGTATGAAGCCAAATAAGTTTGTTTTTCTCATGGTTCATTAAGCAGTTATAATTAAGGATGATATGGTTGTTGTAAGCGCAGAAGGGCAAGAAAGAATTTTCTTGCTGAGTTCAGCTTGTATACCAGTTTGATTCATGCTCTACTAATCTCTCTCTCTCTCTCTATCTATCTATCTATCTATCTATCTATCTATCTATCTATCTATCTATCTATCTATCTCTATCTATCTATCTTTCTATCTATCTATCTATCTCTGTCTAGAAAGGAAATGCATAAACTACACCTTTTTCTCATCTTCTTTTCACTTGTAGATACTATATAACTCATATATTCCTTTCAAGGCCTAAGAGACTGTCAAAAGAAAACCCTAATTAAAAATAGTTAAATTAGTGTTTAACATCTAATATAGTGATCAACAAAAATCTGATACTTATGTGGTGAAGAAATAAGATGATTCCCACTATGAATAATATTGCTGTAACAGTTTCAGCAGATATGGGAGACAACTCTGGACATGTTTTGGTCTTATTAGATCATCCTCATAAAATCATAGACTTCCCTTCAATTCTGAAGTAGAGATGAGAGAATCACTAAATAAATTAACCTTATTGTGAATGAGTAAGCATGAAAATTAAGCGTTTGTAAAATACCATTGTCAATAATTCTTAACTCCATTGCTGGTCAAAATCTAAGATTTCTCTTCATCATTTTCATTGAATTTTAGAAGAAATCTAAAAATATCAAAAATGTATGTGGAAATTATAATTACCAGCTGGAAATTCTGAGTTGGAGGAATCCTGTCTTGTTATAACTCTTATATCCACAGTTTTTTTTTCTTTTTCTTTTTGTTTTGTTGTTTTTACATTTTCTGTCATTGGATGAACTTGTTTACTCTTTGCTTCTGATAATGATTCCAGCAGCAGTCATTCTTTTTGAGTCATATTTCCGAAATCGGTAAAATAAGTACCATACAAGCCCTTTGGTTTATCAAAGTTATACTAATTATTAAAACCACTAATGAATTATAAAATACGTGTATAATAGAGATAACGACCGAGTTGGTTGGTTGGTTTTCTCTGTTGTGACGTTGTGTTACGTGTGTCAGATGAGGCAAAACACA
Source organism: Octopus sinensis (assembly GCF_006345805.1). Classification (NCBI taxonomy): domain Eukaryota; kingdom Metazoa; phylum Mollusca; class Cephalopoda; order Octopoda; family Octopodidae; genus Octopus; species Octopus sinensis. The sequence goes on from NC_043008.1 coordinate 9,571,365, forward strand.
ATGATGGGAATTAATTATCCAATTCATGTTGCCATGGAAAATGAAATTATATATATATATGTTGGCCTGCTCACTTAGCCAGCGGGGTGGCGTCATTCGAAGGCTAAAACAATGCGAACGCATTGTGACCAGCGATGTGTAACAACATCTGATGGTCTGGTCGGTCACGTGATATATATGTTTATACATATATATATATTGATGCATACCTTTACATACATACATAAAATGGACCCCCTTTGGTCATGAATGACCATAGATTGACACCTAGAAACTTCCTCTCCGAGGCACAAGTTCGGGCAAGGTTGTTTATGGAAGACTAGCAGTCACCCATGCCTATACCAGCCTCCCCTCTCTGTGCCACTGATGTTGTCCAAGGTAAAAAGCAAAAGCTGATACAGCTTGGCACCAGTGACATCGTAACTTGTTTCTATAGTTGAGTGAACTGGAGCAACGTGAAGTAAAGTGTCTTGCTCAAGAACACAACTGACAGCCCGGTCCAGGAAACAAACTCACTACCTCATGATTGTGAGACCGACGTTCCAACCACTGAGCCATGCACCTTCACATACATGCATACATACATACATACATACATACATACATACATATAGACTTAATGTTTACGGTATGCAAATTAGTAGCTCGAGTTTTCTGAAGCTATGTGAATATAAATGATGTGAATATAAACAGGCTGGTTACTTATTTCTCTGAGATTGGTTAGAATGATGCAGGTGCCTTTGATGAACCCCTTCAAAGGTGGAAAATCGATTAAGGTTTTTCACCATTGTTTCCAATCTATAGAGAAACAAGTAATTTTGACATCTTTGATTGTTTACTGTGTAGGTTATATATGTATATATATATATATATAAGTTCAGCAAAATTTATATTTAGATGAATATGGTACTTAAGTTAAGGGCACCAGAATTTTGCTTAGTATTATCCATATAAATCAAAATAAGCAACAAGGATATCCAAAGTAGTGTAGTACAATTGTTTCATATTACTTCATTTTATTAAACACTATAAGTATTACATCAGTTTTAAAATGTCAAGCAATCGACATATATGTGGCTGAAGATTGCTCGACATTTTAAAACTGATGTAAAACTTACAGTGTTTAATAAAATGATGCAGCATGAAACAATTGTACTACTCTACCTTGGATATCCTTGTTGCTTATTTTGAGTATATATATATATATATATATATATATATACAGACATGCAGGAAGTAAAGAGACACGTTTAATTTTCAAAACCTTTTATTTGATATTAACTGGTTGAATGAGAGGTTTTCTTCTAGCTGCTTGTCCATAATACCCAAGCTTTTGCAGATATGTAACACACGTTCTTGGACTAACTTCTAGCTGTTTTGCAATGTCAGAAGCCTTCAAACGAGGTTCGTTTTCCACAATTCTCTTCAACCAGCAATGCTTCCTTTCCAAGGGCCCAGGTCAGCTGAGACATGAATCTGTTGATTCTTTTCATTGGCTTTGAATTGCACTATAGTTCTATTAACAGTAGCAAGAAGCATTTGAAGATTTTTTGGCAATCTTTTGCTGGCTAAGACCAGCCTCAGATTACCCAACAATACAACCTCTTTGAAAATCTGACAGCTCTGCTGAATTTTTTGTGCATGGCATGGTTACTCTTTGCAAATGTTTAATATAATGGTACCTGGAAAGAAAAATAATGATATCATTTTAAATTCTACACTGCTGAAAACATATCAAGGCACTTAGATCAGAAATTTTGAAAATTAAAGGTGTCTATTTATTTCCTGCATGTCTGTGTATACACACATATATATATACAAATATATATGTATATACACACATATATATGTATATAATTTATGTATATAATTTACAAAAATTTGCATTTGTATGCAAGAAACCTAAGTTGCCTAGTTGAATGCCAGGAATTCTTCGATGTGTTAACATATAATGAGAAAAAAAGTGTTCCTTTTCAAATGAATTCAGTTTGAAAATACAAAATGTGTTATCAAGTCATTTTTATTGTATAATGGTGATTTCTGTTGATAATGTTTTTTTTTTCCCTAATAAATGATCAATGTTGCAATTTACATTGAACTGGTAGACTGATTTCACATAGAAAAAAAATGACTGAATATTTCAAAATTCTAGAAATAACTCAGTCAACAGGACTGAGTCACTGACATGTTTAATACAGCAATTTGTTTTCTGTTTGGAATATGGTTCCACAACAAAAATGCTGATCCACTGGAACCGTGGAAATTTCTGTGATAAGGTTCAGTTTTTGCATTTTTTCTCTTTTATTTTTTTTTTTTTTGGTTTCATTTTAATTTCTGTTATTTTAAATTTATTTTTTATTGAAATATCTGTTGATTATATCAAAATGATGAAATAAAATCAGTTATTGTTTAATGAGAAAATATCTAGTTTCTATAAGTGAAGTGTGATAGTAGTTGTAGTAATAGTGGTATATATAGATATATATATATCTGTATATATATTTTTATATATATATATATATATATATATATATATATATATATAATATATATATATATAATAGTGAGCTGTTGATGTTAAACCTGGCAAGAATTAAATTATCAACCCAATAACAGGAACCATCCATTGTGATGGGCTTCACCATTTCTATTTACCAAATTTCTTTGACAAGGCTTTTATTAAACTGAGACTATGGTAAATGATAATATTTGCAAGGTACTTTGCAGTAGAATCGAACCTGTTACTACTAAGTTTCAAAGACAAACTTCTTAACCATTAAGAAGCTCATTAGTCATGCCAACATTTATTGCTGTTGGCTCTAATTATACCCTCGTTTAAAGGGTTCAAATCTGCTAGTATCAGAACGGGGATATATAAACAATGAGAACAATCAGAAGTTTCTGTAACATTTTATAAATTTGTTGAAGATTTGAACCTTAACTTTCCAATCCAGGATGATGCATGAACAGCAGTAAAGGCTGGCTGAGTGCCAGCTACATATGAGAAATGATAACCATCTATTATGTCTCTATAAAAGAAGAACAAGTCATTTCAGTCATCAATTAAAAGAACCAAATTCCAGGTAGAACTCCAAATAGATTCCTACAATTTTCTTGGAAACCTGCAAAAGAGCTTAAGTAAAGCCTCTTGAGGTACTTTTGAAAAGCTTCCTTGGAAGTGGTCAGCTCTCACAAAAATTGAAACAAAGTACAAAATGTCCTCTTCAGAAGGATGGAAGTAAAGCTGATACTAAGATGTATGGGTCTGTTTCACTGACTTCATGTATCAGCAAAGTTATTGAATGTATTATAAGTGGAGAAACTTATCCCATTCTTAGAGAAAAATGATATATTATTACTCAGCATGGTAGCAGCTACTTCATACAGGTTCTACAGAACTATGAATGGTTGTTGAAACTGCTGCTCAGCTAATCAAATGTGTGTGGTATACTTTAATCTTGTGAAGGCTTTTGAGAAAGTTGGCTACAGAATATACCCCAAGCTTTGTTAAGTTTACAAGAGTGGCAGCATGACTTTTTAAGACGGATATCAAGTTGTTGCAGCCAGTGCTGTTCTTTCAAAGATTCAATAATTGTGAGTGGAGTCCCCCAGGGAACCATCCTGTGACCATCGCTGTTTGTTGTGGATCTGCCAGATAAGCCATAATTTATACAAAACTGCCACTCTCACTAGATATGCTGACAATATGAATTTATCAAAAGATACCAAGAGCCCCAAGGATGTAAAAAAATATCTTAGAAAGATATTAATTCAATATATATGTGGATTAAAGAAAACAACATTCAATTTAATATTGAAAATTTTCAAGCATTCCATTATCATAGGAAGAATCAGTACAAGACCTGCAGGTAGAAAAATGAATTATGGTGCATCATTTTGTATTCTGATTACTAGGATGGTATCATTGTTGAATTCTAAGCAGGTTGAATTCTAAGATCATTCAGAACAAAGGAACAGGAAACCATTTTGGTTCTGTGGCAGATTTTTATTCTTAATCTCTATATTATTGCCCTCAGTTGTGGTTGCTTTTACCATACAACACTGAATGCAGAACTGAAAGCAAAACATACCTATACATGCACACACACACGCACACACACATACACACACATTCTCTCCCCTCTCTCTCTCTCGCTCTGAAGTGTTTCAACTGTTTAATCTTTTACTCATTAATAATTATTCCATATTTCCTCGTTAGTCTTTTACATGTAATTTAAATAATAATAAATAAATGCGCCCTTTTTAAAGCCTAGCCAGGCTCATGGGCCCGGTTTCCCGGTTTCTATGGCATATGTGTTCCCCAACTGGACCGGACGCCAGTCCATCACAGCATTACTCATTTTTGCTAGTTGAGTGGACTGGAGCAACGTGAAATGAAGTGTTTTGCTCAAGAACACAACACATTGCCTGGTCTAGGAATTGAAACCACAATCTTATGATCATGGTGCTGACACCCTAACCACTAAGCCATGTGCCTCCGCTTTACATGTAATTTAGAACATAAATATTGTGAAGTCCATTAACAGTTCATGTTCTTCCCAGAGCCAGACAACTGAAGAACTGATGATATAATGACAAATTGTTGTCACCTTCTGTAACCAAGATTATTCCATTACTGATAGCAGAAACACATTATGGAAGTGATGTCGTAATTGATGAGATCATTAGAGTAAAGCTCAAAACTGCTTAATGCTCAACTCACGGTAACTTTTAATGATATAATTCACTTGTGCGAGTTGATTTGGGGTTTGCATTTTGTGATAATTAAAGCTTCTGTAGTTAATCTTTTAGTTCTTTGTGGAATTCTATATAGAAATGAAGTATGATCTAAATACAATACACACAAGATAGAAAAACATTAATTACACTAATTAAGTAATTAATTATTACAGCAATTTTATATTGAGTTCCACAAAAAGAACAAGACAAAACATGATCAACTATAGAAGTTTTATTAATTGTAATAAACAAAAATAATCAACCTGGATCATATACAGCCCGTGGTAGATAAATCAAGACTGTATAACTGACACTCCGTGAGTCATGAGGATGAGCGTTTTTATAAGCGGTTGTAGTTATAGTCAGTGGAATTGACTTTAGGACTTTCTTAAGGTCTGTGTGATTTAATCACTTCTCTCTCTTTTACTCTTTTACTTGTTTCAGTCATTTGACTGTGGCCATACTGGAGCACTGCCTTTAGTTGAGCGAGTCAACCCCAGCACTTATTTTTTGTAAGCCTAGTACTTATTCTATCGGTATCTTTTCACCGAACCACTAGGTTATGGGGACGTAAACACACCAGCATCGGTTGTCAAGTGATGTTGGGGGACAAACACAGACACAAACATATACACACACATACACACACATATATATATATATGTACATATATACGACAGGCTTCTTTCAGTTTCTGTCTCCCAAATCCACTCACAAGGCTTTGGGTTGGCCTGAGGCTATAATAGAAGACACTTGCCCAAGGTGCCATACAGTGGGACTGAACTTGGAACCATGTGGTTCGTAAGCAAGCTACTTACCACATAGCCACTCTTACGCCTATTGTAATTATTTTGAACAAATAATTTTAATTTATATTTAAACTAAATATAAAATGTCTGCTCTGAAGGTTACTACTCAATATTTGTCCATTGGCTTTGAAACTACAAGTATACAGTGCTGCCTTGATGTGCAAGTTAATTTGTTCCTAGAGACCACTCATAAACTGGAAACTCGTAAACAGAAAATGAAACTCGTAAAAGCACGTAAACCCCAGGATCTTGTAAAGCGGGCCCTCATAAAGTGGGCCCTCGTAAAGTGGAGTATTACTGTATATATAAAATAAGGAGAGTGTGCTTCGCTTAATGATGACTAGTATTGTACAATACTTGCTGAAACATATTGTGTTGAATATTATGAAAATATAAACTGAAATATTTTATTATAGGCATAGGAGTGGCTGTGTGGTAAGTAGCTTGCTTACGAACCACATGGTTCCAGGTTCGGTCCCACTGTGTGACACCTTGGGCAAGTGTCTTCTACTATAGCCTCGGGCTGGCCAAAGCCTTGTGAGCGGATTTGGTAGACGGAAACTGAAAGAAGCCTGTCGTATATATGTATAGATATGTGTGTGTGTGTGTGTGTCTGTGTTTGTCCCCCTAGCATTGCTTGACAACCGATGCTGGTGTTGTTACGTCCCCGTCACTTAGCGGTTCGGCAAAAAAGACCAATAGAATAAGTACTGGGCTTACAAAGAATAAGTCCTGGGGTCGATTTGCTCGACTAAAGGTGGTGCTCCAGCATGGCCGCAGTCAAATGACGGAAACAAGTAAAAGATTAAAGAGTAAAGAGAGTAGGAGTGGCTGTGTGGTAAGTAGCTTGCTTACGAACCACATGGTTCCGGGTTCAGTCCCGCTGTGTGGCACCTTGGGCAAGTGTCTTCTACTATAGCCTCGAGCTGACCAAAGCCTTGTGAGTGGATTTGGTAGAAGGAAAGTGGATGACCCTGCCTGTGGATGGCCATGCCAGTGGAATGCCTTTGATCAAAGGTCTGCTGATTCATGGTTCACCTCTGACAAAACAAACAATAACATTCTAATGTGAACAGCGATGGCTTGATACATCTGTTAACGTAGACATTTTTAATACATATTAATTACAAAGGATAGGACACTCTGCTGTCTCTCGTTAATTTCTCTCCGGTCAACTTTTCCTTAAAGATGGACTCTGTCCAAAACATTGGATCTCCCAATTTTCACACCAAGTTCAGTGAACTCTTTTTGTCAGTTTATCACCACCACCACTACCAGTCTCTCGGGAGTCTGATTATGACACATTGCAAAAATACATGTACAAATATATCATTTACATTTAATTTTTTATTATCTTAACAATTATATAGCAAGTGTAGTATATACATTTTCCATCCTCACTAAACATATATACACTTATTTTGTGCACAATTACACCAATGACACAGACTTCTTTTAGCCGAGTGTGTTAAAAATTTCATTTTGTTAATAAACTTGTTTTGAGAATATCAATTACATGTTTTACAAATACTTGAGATTTTGATAAGTGCTTTGAGGTAAGCCTTTTATTATAAGAAGGCTCCTTTCTTTTTATTTTTTAGTCAAAGGTCTTCACATTTCACTAGAAAGAAAATAAATTTGTGGTATGTCAGTACTGAAACATGGGTCATTCACGAGATATATCTCAGACAGTAAAACTCTGATTTGTATTGTTTCACTGCTTAGGTAGTCAAACAACTTCAGCAGTTATTTATTCATGAACGGTTGATCGGTGAAGCATATCCAGAAACTGAAAAATATTTTACTGTGGAACATGGTTGTAAGGTTGTTTTTTTTACCCGGTCTGCACATGCTCTCTGATGTATATCATTATTGAAGCTTATCTACTAAAAAGATTAAAAGGATAATCCTAATCCTTCGTAACTTGTTAACCAACCTTATTATCATGGTTGTTCAGCTGTATGTGTTGGCATCAATTCTAGATATGCTGCAACTATTGCAGAATTACATACGACTTGTATTAATCCCCATCATAGAGATGTAGGATATGGATATCTCTTGTTATTTATCCAATAGTTTTACCCTTTCTTTCTCTCTGTATCTTACTCTTTGTTTCTCTCTTTCTTCCTTTATGCAAACATAAGCATAAATCTGTGTGTAGATAGTGGGGGAACTTGTGTGCAAGAGTGTTGTTCAGATAAGGTGGCGAGCTGGCAGAAACATTAGCACACCAGGCAAAATGCTTAGTGGTATCTCGTCTGCTGCTATGGTCTGAGTTCAAATTCTGCCGAGGTCGACTTTGCTTTTCATCCTTTCAGGGTCGATTAAATAAGTACCAGTTACACACTGAGGTTGATATAATCGACTTAATCCATTTGTCTGTCCTTGTTTGTCCTCTCTGTATTTAGCCCCTTGTGGGTAGTAAAGAAATAGATATTTCATCTGCCGTTACGTTCTGAGTTGAAATTCCGCTGAGGTCGACTTTGCCTTTCATCCTTTCAGGGTCGATTAAATAAGTACCAGTTACGCACTGGGGTCGATGTAATCGACTTAATCCATTTGTCTGTCCTTGTTTGTCCTCTCTGTATTTAGCCCCTTGTGGGTAGTAAAGAAATAGGTATTTCTTCAGCCATTACGTTCTGAGTTGAAATTCCACCAAGGTCGACTTTGCCTTTCATCCTTTCAGGGTCGATTAAATAAGTACCAGTTACGCACTGGGGTCGATGTAATCGACTTAATCCATTTGTCTGTACTTGTTTGTCCTCTCTGTGTGTATCCCCTTGCGGGCAGTAAAGAAATAAGAGTGTTGTTCAGATATATGATACAATGGCCTGACTAGATTTTCAACTTAAAACCAGATAGTCTGTCATTGGTAACCCAAGATTTTAACCTCTTCCTTATTTCAGGTCACAAAAATATCTAAACTAGAAAATATAGTTTTCAAGTAAGTAATGGCTAATATAATGACAAACAAATGTAATGTAACTGACAATGACCTAGCAGTGCAAATATGGGACAAGCTAACTAGATGCAGTTCATGGTCAGAAGTATTTGATTCTTCAAATGCATAACAACTTTCATTCTTTTCATTTTGTACTTAGTTGGGCAGATTATCAGTTGGATTAACTAAATTTTAAAACAGGATAAATATGTATTTATCGCTTGAATAGATTCAATCAATTGATTGTTTGTGATCAGAGGTTAATAATTATAGGTGCAGGAGTGGCTGTGTGGTAAGTAGCTTGCTTATGAACCACATGGTTCTGGGTTCAGTCCCACTGCGTGGCACCTTGGGAAAGTGTCTTCTACTGTAGCCTCGGACTGACCAAAGCCTTGTGAGTGGATTTGGTAGATGGAAACTAAAAGAAGCCTGTCGTATATATGTATATATATATATGTGTGTGTGTGTGTGTATGTGTTTGTGTGTCTGTGTTTGTCCCCCCACCACCATCACTTGACAACCAATGCTGGTGTGTATACATCCCCGTAACGATAGAATAAGTACTATAGAATAAGTATAGAATAAGTACTAGGCTTACAAAGAATAAGTCCTGGGGTCGATTTGCTCAACTATAGGTGGTACTCCAGCATGGCCGCAGTCAAATTACTGAAACAAGTAAAAGAGTAAAAGAGTTAAAATGGCAGCTGGCAAAATCGCTAGCATATCAAGCAAAATGCTTAGTCTTCATGTTCTGAATTCAAAGTCTGCCAAGATCAACTCTGCTTTTCATCCCTTCAGGGTCAATAAAATAAGTACCAGTTGAATACTGGGGCCCATGTAACTGACTGACACCCCCCCTAAAATTTCTGTGTCAAAATTTGAAACCAATATTCAAAGATTCAGTGATGAGCTGGCAGAAACGTTAGCACTCCAGGCGAAATGTTTAGCGGTATTTCGTCTGACTTTACGTTCTGAGTTCAAATTCCACTGAGGTCAACTTTGCCTTTCATTATTTCAGGGTCAATAAATTAAGTACCAGTTGTGTACTGGGGTCGATCTAATCAACTGGTCCCCTCCCCCAAAATTTTGGGTCTTGTGCCTAGAGTAGAAAAGAACATTTTTTAAGGTGGCGAGCTGGCAGAAACGTTAGCACTCTGGGTGAAATGCTTAGGGATATTTCATCTCTTTACGCTCTGAGTTCAAATTCTGCTGAGGTTGACTTTGCCCTTCATCCTTTCGGGATCGATAAATTAAGTACCATATATATATATATATATATATATATATATATATACAAAGAGCTTCTACACAGTTTCCATTTACCAAATTTACTCACAAGGCATTGGTCTGCCTGGGACTGTAGTAGAAGATACGCACTTGCCCAAGGTACCATACAGTAGGACTGAACCCAAGACAACATGGATGCAAAGCAAGGTTCTTAGCCACTTGGCCATGCCTATGCACTTACGAAAAGTTTCTGATATATAAAATGATGGTGAAAGATTTCAATTGAAATAGAAACACTTTAGATCAGAAACATTCATTTCATAGAACTTTGGGTGGGTTGGTATCCAAAGAGGTATAAGATGCCCGACAGAGAAGAAGATTTAGATGTTGTTGCTTTAGCTAAGAGTGGGATGGAGAGAAAGAAGGAGAGAGAAAAAGAGAGACAGATAGAGAGAGTGAGTGTGAGACAATCAGCAAAATGATTAAAATTCTGTTGAATTGCCAGACACTATAAATTCCGAATGTTTTCATAGCCTACAAACACATAATTCATTAATCTTGTGTCCAATTTGGCAAAATAAGTGATAGAATTGCTTAAACTGAGATTCAGTCAGGGTGTGATGTGGTTGGGGGGTGGGTTCATTGTGGCTGAAAAAGAAACCAATGCTAATTACACATGACTTCTACTGGAATCAATTTACTGCTCAGTAGAAGGAACTAATTAAAGTTAGTTGTTCGTGCTTAAGGACATAGCACATTGTTAATAACACAAAAGACAAGAGGGTTACACAGCCTTGCATTCTTAGACAAGACACACAACTCTACTAGTCTCAGTTACTTTGCATAGTGTGATAAAGTTATATTTTACTGTATTAACTATATGTTTTTTTAATTAATTCCTTTTAACGATAAAGCTTTTATACTGTTTTAATTTATAATATTTGAAAATATATTTTGTTTGACAAATCATTATTATTATTATTACCCTTATCATTATTGTTGTTGTTGTTTTTCTTTTTGTTATTATTATTATTATTATTATTATGAGTGAGAGAGCAGTGCATGCCATCAAAGTGACACTGGGGTAGAAAAGTACAAAGCCCAACATGCAAATCATGACTACCCATCTGATAAGGGCGCACCAGGCACATGCATCACAACCATATGTACGTGACATGGTGAACTCCTATCAAGATAAACAGCACATGATCTTGCAGGTGGGGCCTAGTTAGAATTTTCTTCAGATCAAGTAGCCTATCCCGCTCAAAAGGACACTGAATAAGGGTTGTTTAAGGATGTTGAACAAAACACCTATGTTTCCAGAGGTGAATTATTCAAACCCTGAAGAATTCCTCTCAACACATGGCTATGATACTCCCCCACTACTTCTGCTCATTATTATTATTATTATTATTATATTATTATTATTATTATTATTATTATTATTATTATTAATGAGAGATATAGTTGTTTGTTCTTATGCTGATAATTTTTGGATTCTCAATATTTTGTATGTGAAGGCGGCGAGCTGGCAGAAACGTTAGCATGCCGGTCGAATTGCTTAGCAGTATTTCGTCTGTCTTTACATTCTGAGTTCAAATTCTGCTGAGGTCGATTTTGCCTTTTATACTTTTGGGGTCAATATATTAAGTACAGTTGCATACTGGTGTCAATCTAATCGGCTGGCCCCCTCCCAAGAAATTTAGGGCTTTGTGCCTGGAGTAGAAAAGAATATTATGTATGTTTTCATTTCATTGAATTTTTGTATATTTAGCAATTTAAATTCTTCAGTCAATGATCTCATTCACAAACATAAGTTCTAATTTATTATGCTAATTAATGTATAAGAATATGTATGTGTGTCTATATATACATACATACACATATATATATAAATATATATGTGTGTGTATGTATGTATACATGTGTGTGTGTGTGAATTGTGTACCTGGGTGTGTAGTCATATAGCAATGTTCAATCACAGGAGTGGATGTGTGGTAAGTAGCCTGCTTACCGACCACATGGTTCTGGGTTCAGCCCCACTACGTGGGATCTTGGGCATGTGTCTTCTAGTATAACCTTGGGCTGACCAAAGCCTTGTGAGTGGAAACTGAAAGAAGCCTGTTCTATATATATGTATATACGATGGGCTTGTTTCATGTGAGTAGATTTGGTAGACGGAAACTGAAAGAAGCCCATCATATATATATGTGTGTATGTATGTGTGTTTATATGTTTGTGTGTCTGTGCTTGTCCCCACAACATCACTTGACGACTGATGCTGGTGTGTTTACATCCACATAACTTAGTGGTTTGGCAAAATAGAATGATAGAATAAGTACTGGGCTTACAAAGAATAAGTCCTGGGATCGATTTGCTCAACTAAAACTGGTGCTCCAGCATGGCTGCAGTCAAATGACTGAAACAAGTAAATGAATCAAAGAATAAAAGAATATATGAGAAAAGAGATGACAAAGGAATAAGCAATTACTTTTTGAACTTCATTACCTTACAGCTGTTTCGATTACAAAATGTGATGGGCTCATAGTTGAGTCCACCACATCTTATTGCTGAAACAGCTGTAAGCTAACGATGTTCAAAATGTAATTGTTTATTCTTTTGACATCTATTTTCTTATTAATGCTCAGCACTTGACTAAAGCCTCATTCAGAGGCATATGTCTATTGAGTTCTAATGAGTTCTAATCTATATATATTAACTTTTACCAGAGGAAGGTTGACAGTGGCTGCAAAGTTATATATATATATATATACATACACATATGTATATATATATATATATATATATATATATACATACACATATGTGTGTATATACATACATATATATATACATATATATACACACACACATATATATATATATACACACATATACATATATATGTATATATATATATATACATATGTATTTACATATATATACACACACACGCATGCATATATATATATATATTTATATATATATGTAAATATATTTGTATATATATATATATATACACACACACATATATATATATGCATACATACATACATGTATGTATGTATGTTGTATGTATGTATGTATGTATGTATGTATGTGAATATTAACCAAGTGTCTTTATGTATTTTTGTGATGAAAAACTAACAATGTTACAATTTGTATTTGTTGAAATTTTAAGAGATTTCTTTTTTTTTTTGCATTATTCATAAATCAAGGTTGAATAAAAATTAAATTTACAAAAACATAAAATGTGTGAACCAAATTTTATTAGTTTCATTATTATTATTATTATTATTATTGTTATTATTATTATTATTATTATTATTATTATTATTATTATTAGTGATGGTGCATGGCTTAATGTTTATGGTACTCAGCTCACAATCACGAGGTAGTGGATTCAATTCCTGTCTGTGTATCATATCCTTGTGCAAGACATTCTATTTCACATTTAGGTTCACTCAGCTGGCAAATATGAGTTATACCTGTAATTCCAAGGGTCAGCCTTGACACATTCTGTCTCACACTGAATTGTCCTGCATCGTCTGACGCCACTTGTTCAGAAGTGCAACACAAGATTCCAGTAAGATCGGAACCCAGGATTAAATGGTCACAAACCCAATGGATTTATCTCACATCCATTTGCTTTCAGTAGAGGTGCAATGTCTCAGTGGTTAGGACAGCAGACTCGCAGTCGTGGGATTGCAGTTTCGATTCCCAGACCAGGCGTTGTGACTATTTATCGAGCAAAAACATCTAAAGCTCCACGAGGCTCCAAGCAGGGGTTGGTAGTGAACCCTGCTGTACTCTTTCACCACAACTCTCTCTCTCACTCTTTCTCCCTGTTTCTGTTCTACCTGTATTTCAAAGGGGCCAGCCTTGTCACACTCCGTGTCACGCAGAATCTCCCTCCCCGAGAACTACGTTAAGGGTGCACATGTCTGTGGAGTGCTCAGCCACTTACACATTAATTTCACTAGCAGGCTGTTCCATCGATCGGATCAACCTGAACCCTTGTCGTCATAACCAACAGAATGCCACGATTTGCTTCCAAATGGTTGAATGTTTTTTTCCTTTATTTAAGCTTGTTTCATTATGTTTTTCTCTTGTTTCCCTTTCTTTTTAAATATTTATTTATTTATTATTTGTTTGTTTATAATTATCTTTTGCATCCTAATTATGCTCACGCTATTCCATTAATGCAACATTTTATTGATGTTGTTCCAGTAGTAATTATTGTTATTTTTTTGCTCTTGTTGTTGTTGTCGTTGTTGTTGCTACTGTTGTAATATTCTAATTTGTTAAGATTTGTTTTATTTTAGTTTTTTTTCTTTTATATTTTTATTATATTTTTATTGTATTATTGTTTTCAGCCTCTGTATATTTTTAGCATGAACTATTATTACACATTAATAAATGATTTCAGTTCATTATTTGCCAGGATAATACACTACTACTACTACTACTACTACTACTACTACTACTACCACTACTGCTGCTACCACCATTGCTGCTGCAGCCATCACCACCACCATCACCACAGCCACCACCACCACTTCTACCGCAGCCACCATCACCACCATTACTACTACTACTTCCACCCCGACCACTATAACCACCACCACCACAGCCACCACCACCGCCACCACCACCACCACCACCACCACCACTACTACTACAGCTACTACTACTACTACTGCTGCTGCTGCTACTACTACTACTACTACTAATACCACTACTACTACAACTACTACTACTGCTACTACTACTACTACTACTACTACTAATAATAATAATAATAATAATACCACTACTACCACTACTACTACTAATTCTGCTACCACCACTACTACTACTACTGGTACTACTATTCAAACTCACTGAATGTCTCTTTATGTTGCGTATTGTAGAATGCCCCTAGTTACTCATAAACTAATTACTGCCTTCACACCATCCGCAAACATACACACACAAACACATAAACACACACAGACAAAGGAATACATCCTCACAATCACACACATCATGTACGAATACACCACACATAATATATATATATATATATACATACACACAGAAGAACGAATACATCCTCACACTCACACACATCATGTACGACACACACACACACAAATATATATATATATTACACACAGAAGAACGAATACATCCTCACACATACACACATCATGTACGAACACCAACACACACAATATATATATGCATACACCCACACAGAAGAACGAATACATCCTCACACATCACCACTCATGTACGAACCCACACCCACACAAATATTATGATATATACATACACCAGAAGAACGAATACATCCCACACATCACACACATCATGTAACGAACACAACACCACAAAATATATATTATACATACACCCACACAGAAGAACGAATACATCCTCACACATCACACACATCATGTACGAACACACACACACACAATATATATATATATATACATACACACAGAAGAACGAATACATCCTCACACATCACACACATCATGTACGAACACACACACACACAAATATATATATACATACACACACACAGAAGAACGAATACATCCTCACACATCACACACATCATGTACGAACACACACACACACAAATATATATATATATATACATACACACAGAAGAACGAATACATCCTCACACCACACACATCATGTACGAACACCCCACACCAAATATATATATATATATACATACACACAGAAGACGAAGACATCCTCACACACCTCACATCACCACACATCATGTACGAACACACACACACACAAATATATATATATACATACACACACACAGAAGAACGAATACATCCTCACACATCACACACATCATGTACGAACACACACACACACAAATATATATATATACATACATACACACAGAAGAACGAATACATCCTCACACATCATGCCCACCACACACACACTTCTAGTATTTCTTTATGCTTTTATTGTTATTATGCAATTCGTGCTGCAGCACCACACAGACGTTGAGCCATTGTCTGTGGCACTGCCATAGTTCTGGTTGTAACATTTGTTAATGACGGCTGGCAGATTCTTTTAATCATCATCATCTTGGTCATCCGTCAGAGCAACAAGAACCTTTTGATGACTTGTTTAATCTTTTAGTATTCGGATTATTTTGTCACATACAATGGTTTCAAATTTTACCACAAGGGCACCACCAATTTTTGGGGAGAGAATGAGATGATTACATTGCCCCCCACCAATGTTCAACTGGAACTTATTTTATGGACCCCGAAAGGATGAAAAATAAAGTCGACCTTGGCAGAATTTGAACTCAGAATGTTATGACGGGTGAAATACCTATTTCTTTACTACCCACAAGGAGCTAAACACAGAGAGGACAAACAAGGAAAGACAAACGGATTAAGTCGATTATATCGACCCCAGTGCATAACTGGTACTTATTTAATCGACCCCGAAAGGATGAAAGGTAAAGTCGACCTCAGCGGAATTTGAACTCAGAACGTAGCTACAGACAAAATACCGCTAAGCATTTTGCCCGGCGTGCTAACGTTTCTGCCAGCCCGCCAGCTCGCCAGCTCGACAGGTGAAATACCGATAAGCATTTTGTCCAACACACTTTGGGTTCTGCCAGCATGCTGCCTTTATTCAGTCAAATATAATGCTTATTTATTACCATTGTTTTGAATTAATCATGCATTATCCTATGGCTTCAAGATTATGCACTTGTTTATGTTTAGAAGGGCATTGTAGGGTAGGTGTGAGAGGTTGGATCTGGGCAGTTTGAACATTAAAGAAGCAGAACATTTTGGCTGGATACGGCCTGTTTCAATGCTAAAGAGTTAAAGTGATGAAGTAATGCACACCATCAACCTCACTCTCTCATCCATGACCATCTTCGATCCAGTGGCAAGACCAGGGATGGGGATGGATGCAGTGAATGACCCCAGTGTTTTAATTGCCTCATCTTGCTCTCTGCCCTCCACAATAAGTTGCTGTTGTTATCTTCCCCTTTCTTGGACAATAACGGTCTCTTCTGTAGAGTGGCTGCCAAATCTAGTCTTCACATACATAGGTAGGAAAACTCTAAAGAGCCAATTAACCTATACCTGGGACATTGACAGGGGTTTGGAGTCAGAGTCAACCTTGGAACAATAGTAGTCAACTGGTAGTTCCACATTTCTAAAAACATTGGAAATTCCTGCAGCAAGGCCCCAGGACTGGATGCAGCATAAAGTCATACTCAGGACATTTAACTGTGAATGATTGACCCTTCTTTTCCAGCAATACAATCCCCTAAAGTTTTTGGTACTTGTCATCCTGGCTTAACTTTCCAATAGATTTACAATAATATTTTGGCATCAAACACTAAGATATTCAAAACCAATGAAAGGAATATGCACACACACACATATAATACATACAAGATTAAAATTCATGAACTAAAATAGAACAATCAATTCAATTGTAGAGTAGAATATACGAAGATAAGAAAACTATTGATTATGCATTAGTCATATGCATTAGTCATATGCATTAGTCATATCGTTTATCTTGACAGGTTTAGTCAAACAGACCAAACCCAGTACTTATTTTTAAGTTTGGTACTATTTTTCTCACTCTTTTTGCCCAAACAACTGTTTTATGGGGATGTAAACAAGCCAACAAAGGTTGTTGAGCAATGGTGGGAGGACAAACATAAAGACACATATTTATATACATATGATTATGAAGATGATGATGATTATGATGATGATGATGATGATGATAGTGATGATGATGATGATAGTGATGATGATGATGATGATGGTGATGATGGCAATTCCTCGTAGTTCCAGAAAGACAGTTCTGCAATTTCCCGCAGAACAACCTGCATAAATGAATTGTGTGCAGTGACCAAATGCATATGTTGCGCATTAGCTTACAGCCTCCATCAAATCGATATTACCTGGACAGGTGTGCATTGTATCACATGTCAGGTGTCAAAGTGATTGAAGAACAATGTAAGATGAAGTCTTTTCCTCAATAACACAATGCCCCACCTGGTGCAGGAGTTGAAACCCCAAACTTGCGATCATAAGTGCAACACCTTAACCATTAGGTCATGCACTCTCATATACATACATGCATACATACATGCATACATACATATACATGCATACATATACATACATATGCATGCATACATACATGCATACAATCATACATACATGCATATACACACATGCATACACACATACATACACATACATGCATACATATATATATACATGCATACACATCCACACACACATATGTCAAGGACAAATGACCAAGATCTTTGGCAATATGCTGTGCTTGAGAAGAAAACCCATCAAGGAAAATGAAATTGTAGTCATGGCAGGTACTGGTGTCACACAATAAAAGCACCCATTACACTCTCGGAGTGGTTGGCGTTAAGAAGAATATCCAGCCATAGAAACCATGCCAAATCAGACCGGAGTCTGGTGAAGTCCCTCAGCTTACCAACCCTGGTCAAACCATCCAACCCATGCCAGCATGGACAACAGACGCTAAATGATGATGATGATGATATATGGTATCTGGCAGAATTGCTAGTATATCAGACAAAATGCTTTGTAGCATTTCTTCCAACATTCTGAGTTCAAATCACGCTGACATCATTTTTGCCTTTCATCCCTTTGAGGTTCATAAAATAAAGTACCAGTCAAATACTGAGCAAGCTAACATGGTCAGCTTTTGCCCTCCCCTTAAAATTGCTAGCCTTGTATCTAATGTACAAATTTGTAATTAAATTATTGAGCATTAAATGAAACAGCGGTAAAGAAACAAAGACAACTAATTTGTTGATAATAATAAATAACTGCTAACTTCTTTATCTCTATTTTCTTTTCTTCTTTTAACTATATATATATATATCCTCCTCCTCATCATCATCATCATCGATTAACGTCCGTTTTCCATGCTAGCATGGGTTGGACGGTTCGACTGGGGTCTAAGAAGCCAGAAGGCTGCACCAGGCTCCAGTCTGATCTGGCAGTGTTTCTACAGCTGGATGCACTTCCTAATGCCAACCGCTCCGTGAGTGTAGTGGGTGCTTTTTACATGCCACCAGCACAGGTGCCAGGCGAGGCCGGCAACGGCCGCAATCGGGTGGTTACGTACCACCGGCACGGAATCCAGGCAACATGGCACTGGCATCGGCCACGTTCGGATGGTGCTTTTTACGTACCACCGGCACAGGGATTACAACTACTATTTCCATTGATTTTTGATGTTGATGTACTTGACTCTATAGGTCTCCTCAAGCACAGGGTCGAAACATTTCTTTACTTGCCACCTGCACAGGAGTCAGTCCAGCAGCACTGGCAACTGCTGGGTGCCAGTCATAGGATTGGTTCAATTTCGATTCCGATTTCACTTGCCCCAACAGGTCTTCACAAGCAGAGTTTAGTGTCCACTGGCACACACACACACTCACTCACATAATGCCTATATATATGCATTTGCACAAGCACAAATCATTCATGCACCACACACTACATATTTCATACGTGTCGGAAATTATGCATGTTACTTATAAATCTATGTTGCTAAGTTATGTTTTGTTGCTAATATCAATGTAACCGTTGCTATCATCAACTGCACCATGCTTTACTAACGATCCATAATCTATATTTCAGGGTCATTAACAATCCACGCTTGAGGAAGTGGCTCAACGAGATTGAATATTTCAATACTAGTTTCATTCTCTCAGAACATGAATGAAGTCCACATAATCTTCCATCTCCACTGAGCATCGTTTGATTAACTTCACTCAGTGTTTCTGAAAACACATTAATATGATACACTCACACACATACAAATCTAGTACACACACTCACATGAACACACACGCGTATGCACATACACACACACACACACACAGTAATATCAACACTGCATGAATGGATAAATATTCTTTATTTTTGGATTAACAAGGCTGACATTGAGTGACCCTTGATGGAGATTAGCACCAACATTCCCTGTGGCTTGCATGAAACTAATGGTAGCCTCGTTAACCCACAGATAAAGAATATATAAATATATATATGTGCATATCAGTGTGTGTGTATAAGTATATATATGCACATTCACATATATATATGCACACATATATATATACATATGTATACATATATATATATATATATATATATATATATATATATTATATTGCATAAATATATATACAACTAATTTTCAGGAGTGCATAGGACAAGTCCATCTCATCAGATGCTCCTATCTGAGTCAAACTAAAATATATAACGCCTACCAAATCTGTGAAGCACTATTTTCTTTCATCTGTTAACTCACATATGTATGAAGACATATACATGCATACATACATTCATATATATATATATATACAGACACACATATACATATATGTACATATGATATATAAAAAAATATAAGGAGTGTGTTGCATTACATAAATATTTCAAGGATTTTTTATAAAAACATAAGAACTGGTAAATTTTCCGTGTTTTTGTTAATTTTTTCAAGTTGTTATGTTTTTATATAAAGTTTATATATATATATATATATAAAATCTTCTCTCCAACTATTAAAACTGTATCAAGGAATTTCCAAAACACTCTAAATATATATATATATATATATATACATATAGATAGATAGATAGATAGATAGATATAGATATAGATATAGATATATACACATTTGCACATACATGTACATAAACACACACATATTTATATAAATATATCACGATGTATGTTTGTCGTATGCAAGATAAACTGGGTTACATATCTGAACAAAGGTTCCACTTAATTATATTTTTTCATTGACTGAAATATTCACAAGATCTAGAAAATATAACTATCGAAAACCAGTCAATTTACAATGAATTTTGCACCTTTTCTCACAAACACACTCTGTAATAAATCATTTACTATTCATCACACGTTGAGAAAACCTGTTGGATGAATAGCTATTTGTGTTAGACACCAACTGCATAGCATTGCCAAATGCAATTTAAATAGCACTGTTGGTAGCTGATTGTTCTCAACTAAAAAGCCATGTATGGATATATATGCTGGTGAAAGACTGAAAACTAAAAAAGGAAATCTCACGAAGAGCACTGTATTGCTCTAGATATTAAATTCATCATTCCCAATGATTCAGAAGTGTGTAACTCAACTCTTTTCTATGAAGCATTTAAATACAGATAAGGGGTATTGTAAATATATACACGTATACGTTTGAATATATATATTACTAGCAGCATAGCCCAGCGTTGCTCGGCTTGTTTTCTTTTCGACCCTTTAGAATTGGAATTTTTGAAAAGTAAGAATTCTGCATTATGTAGCTTGTTATTCTCTTTAAGTAAACATTTTTCTGGTTGAAATACACCGAAAAATGACGACACAGCAGTCAAAAAATCGTAAAAAATAAGGATTTTCATAGAATAAAAGCACTTTTTTGATGTAAATAGTTTTTGGTGTTTACATGGTCCAATTTGAATTTTCTCTTCTACGGAAGGAAGAGCAAGCCTTCTTCTATCATACTCTCAATTTGGGTCAACTTGCATCACAGGGTCTCGGAGGAGATAGTATACACACATACATACATATATATATGTATGTATGTATATATATATGTATATATATGTATATATATATATATATATATATATATATATGTATATATATATATATATATATACATACATATATATATATATATACATACAGACATACATATACATATATATATATACACACACACACATATGTGAGTGGACAAACTGTGTGCCGTGAGCTTAAGGATTGCTGGAGACACCAGGCACATTACATAAATCTGTCTAATTTCAGTGTGTCCATGGCAAGAAACTATTAACAGCTTTCATTTTAAATACTGTGTACATTAAATAATATATATGTGTGTATGTATATGTATATACGACCAGCTGAACAAATGACATTAATGCTCACTGTTACTTGCAACAGTAATTTGATTGCTCCCAATGTGCATTGCATGATATGGTGCAGTTTTTTTAGTTCTTGGTGTATTTTCTTTTCTTATTTTGACTTGCATGAATTTATTTTACTGTCATAATACAATACGTGTGATATATATGACATATGCATACATGCCCACATTCACACACATAGTTCATAGTCATATATATTATATATATATATATATATATATTATATATACATACATATATATATATATATTATATATATATATATATATATATATATATATATTATATATACATACATATATGCATATATCTATATCTATATCTATCTATCTATCTATCTATATATATATATATATCATTCTATCTATCAATCTATCTATGTATCTGTATCTATCAATCAATCTACCTATCTATCTATCTAAAATTTATAGAGGTACATACTTATATATGTGTATGTATGTATTTATGTATGTTTATGTGTGTGTATATATTTGTATTTGTATTTGTGTGTGCATATGCTTACAGGTCACCAGATTTGGTAATTATATGATGGAGTGAGTTTACCTGAATCAGAATGAAAATGAGAGGAAGTTTAAATGAACATCCTAGGCTGGGCACTATTTTTTACATCATCTTAATATCATGCACTCTCTCTCTCCCATTTCCCCCTCTCTCTCTTATACACATGCACCCACACACATATACTGTAGCTTTATACACACACCTGAAACGGCCAGATATTGTTGATTCGGATAACGAGCAAAAGTGATGCCCTGGTGTAGAAATCAGTTGCTTGTTAGATGTAAATGTCTTGTCAAAATTTAGGTTAAAAAAGAACAGATACAGAGAACAAAGAAGAAACCTCTATCTCTCATAACAAGGATGCAGATTTACATTGATGTATGTTGTAATGGGTTCTCTGGGATAAATAAAAAACAGGTCTGCATAAAATCTAGACCACACCGGGGTTCATCAAAACACAACGGAGAGATGGACATTTTTTAAACATATAAACATACACATACATACAAATATATAGACAACCGTATCTGTAAACGCCAAGCAATTCCAATTACTACAAACTCCAGGAGCTGTTTTGACTTGAACAAACAAGTCTAGCCACATTGCTAGTATACATACACACTTACACACATACAACAAGAAAAAAACAAATGAAGTTTAAAATTTACTACAGCTGTTTCGGTGCCATTCATAGATTACATCATAGCATAAATCCACCATCCTCAGATATAATTTTAAACATGTATAAACAGGCAGGTAAAAACCTTCATGACAGCCTATTCAACAATGTGATAAAAAGTCACATTGTTCTTTCTCATATTAGTTGTTGAATAGGTCATCATCAAATTTTTACCTTGGCTGTTTACACATGTTTAAAATTTTAGCTGAGGATGGTGGATTTATGCTATGATGTAATCCATGAATGGTACCGAAACAGCTGTAGCAAATTTTAAACCCCCATCTGTGTTTTTCTTTTCATATTTATGCCACACCTTGACTCAACCTTGAGTCAGATCTACAGTGTATATTGGGTATGCTACCTATACACACACACACACATATATATTTATATACATATATACTCATACATGCAGTATACTATGAACAAATGACACCTAATGGTTGTTTTATCTTACTGTCATCCTACTTGATGTGCCTAGCTTCTAATGGACCCTATAACTACTTGTGTGCGTGTGTGTGTGTGTGTGTGTGTGTGTATGTGTGTGTAAATTAAAAGGATGGCTTGTTACCAATTTGAACCTAAAGGTAAAATTAATAGAGATCACAAAAGTGATGGGGGTTATTCCAGGTATTGCTAGAAACAAGAGTTAAAATAACTCAAAAGATGTTGCTTTTTGAGTTGTTTTAACTCTTATTTCTAGCAATAGTGGTGTCAGTCAGTGCCCTCCGTCACTTTTGTGACCTCTATATACATAAATATATATATATATATATATATATATATATTGTAACTGTATGTATATATGAAGGCATGTATGTATGTATGTATGTATGAAGGTATGCATGTATATATGTATGCATTTTTGCCTGCATATATGTACATCTATGTGTATGCATATATGTATATAGGCCACTTGAGTCTGTAAGCTCTTATGGAAAGGGGTTTGACTGAATTAGAAATGAAATGAGATCAAGGACAGATTTACATCTACTTATCATCTAATAGCCTAACAGAACACACTATTTCTCCCACTTTAGTTTCTTACATACATACATACACACATGTATCGTTTTATATATATATATATATATACACACATACATTTATAGGTATGTATGTATTGCGTGGGTTTGTGCATTTTGTGTCATTTTTCAAACTATATCTTTTCAACATCGTTTCACACCCATTTTTTTAATCATTCAACAACTTTCTATCTCTCACTTTCCCCCTCTCTCTCTCTCTCTTTCTTTCCTCTCAACCTCTCACCCCTCTCTCTCTCTCTTGTTCTCTTCCTCCACAAGTATTAATGAAGGGATTATTGTAGTATCAACACTTTACCATTGTCCATGAAATATCTAGTGCCTCCCATTAGCAATAACCTTAAGAAAACGGCTTCCTTAAAGAATGGGTGCTGTGTAATACAATGATTAAGGGAGTATCCCAGCCACTTAAATAAGTTTGAATGTAGAAAATTTAATTTGATTTCTATTTTAACTACAAACTCTTTGCATGCAAATATATAAATTTGCATATATATATATATATATATATATATATATATATATGATATTAGGGATATAACTCCAAACTTACCGGGAAAAATTCAATTTAATATTAGATCAAATTTCACAATATAAATATATAATACATTAATTTTTTTATTTATGATTTGGTTTATGTCTATCATTGTTTGAATTGCATTATAGTGTGTTTTTCTCCAATCCATATATATATATATATATATATATATACACACACAAACACACTATGAGGATATTTAATCTCTTATAGGGATAGTTTTAACCAAATATATTATAAAACATCAAATATTATTAATAAGTTTGAAAATGGAGAGATTTAATTGATATAAATTAATCTATTAATTAATTAACGTTGCCTACAATTACTTCACTTCACACCCAAGTTATTATGTGTTTTATAATTTAAATTGGGTGTGAAGTGAAACAATTGTAGACAATGTTAATTAATTAATAGATTAATTTATACCCATTGGATATCTCCATTTTCAAACTTGATGATGATGATGATATATATACATACATACACACACACTTGTATATATATATGATTGACCGCTAGTCACTAAAGCTTTTTTTATTCTCTCTCTGTTTATTTTCTTGTGCTCCTTTTTGTTGAAGAGCGTGCGCTCGAAATGTAAAAGACTTTCTCACCTTCCCAAGCATTAAACTAATACACCAGTTTGTCGTTTACACACTTGTCTTTGTCTTTTCTTTCTTTTGTAAATTCCAACTATATATACATATATATATATATATATATATATATATATTCTGTATATAGTCAAATTGAACATTAAAAATAACAAATTACATAACAACAAAAGAACGTACATATATATTAGCTTGATGCTCAGTAAAAGAGTGAGTTTTTTATTCTTCAAGCATAGCTCTTAAAGGAAAAGATCCAGAGAAGGAGAAAATAGTTCAGTAATGTGTTACAATACATTTGTGAGTAATAATGTACGTGTTTTGGTTGAATTTCTTTTTAATTTCTCACCAATGGAGAGAGATCTGATTTCAAACCAAAAATCATGGTTCTTTTATCGAAATTTAGACAACATCAGTTAGGTAGTTATGCATGCATGTATCTAAGGATATGAGGATTGATGGATGGATGTATGCATGTAGAGATGCATGCATGCATGTAATTGCATATGTGAATCTATTGTTTTGAGCTTGTTTATATGAGTACAGTGTGTTAATATGAGTACAGTGTGTTCAGGAAAAGAGTACACAAATGTCCTATCTAAACATAAAAGTATTTTAAAAAGTCAAAAGATATAAAACTAGATTTTTGTTGGGAGATGACAGTTTACTCAAGGCTTCCATCAGTTTCCCCTACAACCTCAAGACAGCTCTAGAACCTGATGTTTGCATCCCTTACTGTTCCCTTGGGAATATCTTTGATTACCTCCATGATCATTGCCACCAGCTCTGACTTCGTGTTGTAAGCAGAGCAGTTGGTGTCTCCCTCAGCTGCACCCCACACACGGTAATCAAGGGAATTTAGGGGCCAGATTTTAGTGCCAGTGAAGTCATAGAAATTCTCTGACAACTGCTTCTGACTCTTTCCAGGGGTACGGCAAGGAGTCAAATCCTGCTGCCACACATATGGCATTTCAGCAATAACCCTCTCCAATCAGGGTTTGACCGTAGTCTCCAGCAGCTCCACACAGCCATCAGAATTGAGTCTAAGACCATGTTCAAAGGTGTTGGGTGGCACGACATGACCATCACCGAAGACACCCAAAGACCATCACAGTTGGCAGGAACTTGGTTTTTCAGGATGTCTATGCCATGTATTTCAGCCTTTACAATGTTCACAGAGCAGCACTCATGATATTGGCATTTTGACATTTGGCACAAATCATCATGATACAGGTTACTCTCTTCCAAAATTCAGATGGATTCCAGTCCTCCATGTCAGCCAAATTTTTCTCAACTATAACTCTAATTGTTATGACTCTAAAACTGTTCGCTACTCACCAAAATATCAAGCAATTCTTGAAAAACAGAAGACATAAAAAATTCTCAAACTTAGCTTGAACACCCTGTACATATGTATACATACATATATATATATACATACATATATATACATATATATATATCGTTTTGGGATTTGGTTTGCAAGATTCTTTATATGAGTTCGTGTGTTGAAGCATATTCTGTTGTGTCTGGGGAGAGTCATTTTCTTTTTGTGCTTTATAATGTAACACACTCACCGGTAAAATTTCCACTTATTTCTTATTTTTAGTTTTATTTTTATTTTTTTAAATAAGAAATAAGTGGAAATATTTTACCTGTGAGTGTGTTACATTATAAAGCACAAAAAGAAAATGACTCTCCCCAGACACAACAGTATATATATGTGTATATATATATATATATATATATATATATATATATATATTATATATATATATATATATATATATATATATATATATATATATATATATATATATATATGTTTCCATTTTTATATACATTTATATGCATGTGTGTATACACACACCTGTTTTCATTTCTATCTGTACACAAATGTATAAAATGAATGCAAAAATTTTGGAATGTTTTACATATTTTCACTGTTACATTAATAGATTTTAATTGTAATTTCCTAGTAAGTCTTGTACTTTCTCGTTTTGTGAAGCCCAGCTTCTCAAGATTAGTGCTGACATTGATTGATACTTAACGAAGAAACCCAATAATTGCAGTTTCCAATTTAAACTCATAATTAAAAATTATGTTGCAATGTGGGTGTATGAGTATTTATGTATGTGTGCATATATCTGTTATGTTTGTAGTAGATAGTTATATGTACACACACACACATACACACACACACACATATTTATGATATAATATATACAAGAAAACCACCATTAACCAAGAAACCAAGAACAAAAAATTTCTTAATGGAGGATAATTTAGAACTATAAAAAAAAAGATACAAAAGATTCACAGTCAACAGCACACACACAAATAAACAAGCATATCAAGTATATGCACCCCATCTTCAGATATCATTATAGTTTCAATACATGTACACACACACACACTCACACATACATATATATAAATATATGTACATATGTAGCAATGATTTGGCAAAACCATTGAAGCATAAGATAGAATACCTCGTGGTATTCGATTTGCTCTATTGAACTCAAGTTCAAATACCACCAATGTCAGACTTGTCCTTCATTGTTTTATGTTCAATAAATAAAGTAGATGTTCATAGTAGAATGGTTAGATCATCAGAAGGGATGCCTTGCGCTGTTTGTTCTGGCCCTTCTGGTTCTGTATTCAAAACTTCTTAGGAGTTTGAAAAGTAGCCTCCTCCCCACAACCTCCAACCAAAAGCCCAGAGCCCAGTGTGGGACATAATGCTTATAGAAAGTTGCTGGAGGGGATCCTCCAGCTAGAGTGAAAAGTACATTGGTGACCATGTATACATACACATAATGCATCCATACGTATATATACATATATATATATATAATATATATATATATATAT
>NC_043008.1:9601876-9674376 GCF_006345805.1 Octopus sinensis
TTAGCCAGCATGGTTGAAGTCTGTGTTTAGCTGAAGAGGTTAACTGGACTCAATCATCACCAGAGTTGCTAAAATAATCGAAATGTTATCGGTCAATCTCTCATATTTTTTTTATCATTTTGCATAATTTTTCTACTAAGCTTTTTAGTATTTCGACATTTGCAAAATTGGTGCCTTTATTGACTGTATTGGCTTTGCTCACAGATGGTTCCAGACGGGCTATAGAACTATCACATAAACAACTGATGAATAGACACGATATAGGCTGCGCACATGATCAAACCACGATTGAATTGTGATTTGATATTCGTATGTCGCGTTGGTTCGTTGGTTCGAATCTAATGCTACACCTATCTTACTGTCTTACTGGAAATAAAACTCCACATCTCCCAAAGTCCTCTTGAATGTTTGGAATGACAGAATGTCACAGCAAGTTCAATTAAATAGGATCGGTCAGAGTACCGTGAAAAAGAATGATGTATCAGGTCATCCCATAAGTTCTGTCCGATTTTACCTGTTTTTTAAATTGAATGAAATTGAATAGCATTTTAGAATGTCTAATGGAATTAAAACTTATTTTTATGCATTTGTGTACATTTAAACTAATTAAATATTATTTTACAGAATAATAGAATTAAAATTTCTTTGATTAAAACCCTTTCTAACATGGAAGTATCCAAAGAGCATTTAAGGCACATAATGCTTTATGAGTACAAAAAAGGAAACTCTGCAGCCGAAGCGACTTGAAACATACACTCAGTTTATGGGAAAGAATGCTTGAATGAAAGAACTTGCAGAAGATGGTTTGCAAAATTCAGAAGTGGAGATTTCAGCCTTGAAGATGAAGATCGAACAGGACGTCTAATTGAGTTTGATGATGAGCTCCTTGAGGAATTACTTGAAGAAAATTCTGCATTATCAGTTGAAGAATTGGCAATAAAGCTTACTTCAAACCATACAACTGTTTATCATCATCTTCAACAACTTGGAAACTTTCCTAAACTTGGAAAATGGGTGCCTCATGAATTGTCCGAAACAATTGCAAATCCCAAGTTGACATCTGCTCTTCTCTCCATTCTCGCAAACTCATTTCACCCTTTTTTGGATAGACTTGTGACTGGTGACGTAAAATGGATCTTCTATCGAAATGTTAAAAATCGTAAATAGGGGCTTGCTAAAAGGGAAAAAACTCAACCACAACCGAGAAGGGAACCTTATGGATAGAAGGTTCTTCTCTCTATCTGGTGGGATTGCAAAGGAGTAATTCACTTTGGATTGTTACCACCTAATGCAACAATCAATGCTCAAGTCTACTGTCAGCAGTTAGAGCGTTTGAAGCAAGCTTTGAAGAAAAAAAAGACCCACTTTAGGGAATCAGAAAGAAGTGATGCTTCACCAGGACAATGCGCGACCCCACACTGCAAAGATCACATCACAGAAGATCGAAGAGCTTGGTTGGGAAAAAATTCCTCATCCATTTTATTCTCCCGGCCTTGCTCCTTCAGACTACCATTTGTTTCGTAGTTTACAGAATCATTTGGGGGACATAACTTTCGCAAACCAGGAGGAGGTCGAAACTGACATTTCAGAGTTCTTCGCTTTGAAGCCAAAAGAGTTTTACATTGATGGGATTCAAAAGCTTGTAAATAGATGGAAGGAAGTCATAGCTAATCAGGAAAAGTACATTGATGATTAAAATTCAATTAAATATAACATTTGATCACTTGTTTTCTTTATTCAAAATTCGAACAGAACTTATGGGATGATCTGATAATTAATCCTTTTGATGATAAGCTGCACCATTCTGTAACTCCAGGTAAATAACACGATGTTCCTCACTAATAAATAGATTCTTAGCCCCCCAGTAAGTGCAATTGTGACGGTTAACTGAGCTCTTTAATTTAGATGCAGCTTCATCTCTCCAAACAATCTTACTTGGAAAAAGTGCATCTTCTACACATCTGGCCAATTATCATTCACAAAGTTTATTTGCCAGTCTGGATCATCTTCATTGAGATGTACATGCGCACACGTACACTGGAACACCTTGAAAAATTAGGGTTCTAAAAACCAGACAGGAGAAAGCTAATTACAAGGCTACATCGACCTATGGAATACAAGCCATCCATGGAACTGCCAAAATACGTAAAATTTTCCAACATCTAACGTAGTACGGATGCAGATATTCAATTATATGTATGAGTAAACATACATAAAACAAAACATACAGAGCTGTACATGCACTGACATTCCAAATACTTGCACATATGCAGACATAAATGCAAATGTACTCTGTTGATGTTGTTGAAATTCCAATGAAGAAGCCCTGGGTCTAGGTTAAGAACGGGCTCTTTCTCCAGTGGCAAGAAATCTTAGGCGTGGCTGTGTGATAAGAAGCTTCGTTCCTCCAACCACATGGTTCCAGGTTCGGTCACACTGCATGGCACCTTGGGTAAATATCTTCTACTATAGCCTCAGGCCGACCAAAGCCTTGTGAGTGAATTTGGTAGAAGGAAACTGAATGAAGAACATCGTGTGTGTGTGTGTGTCTTCTATTTTTTTAATTATTATAAATATTCCACTGAGGAGGGAGCCGGTTTCCAACAAAGATACAAGGCTCCATCTTTGGGATGTAGTTAACACACAAATTCACATTTAGAACTTGAGAAAAGTCTTGCATATTTTTACTGTTCCACTTACAGATTGAACTTTTAATGTACGAATTAGCCGGTCAATTTCTCTTTCTGAAAATCCCAGCTTATCCAGATTCTCCTTTAAGCATTTACTAACAAAACCTAGTGCTCCAATTATTATTGGTATGAATATGAATTCATATTCTGGATATAGAAGCTGAAGGTTTCGAAGCAGTTGTCCACTGATATCCTCTTTGTCTTCGATTTTCAAAGAGATATTTATATCTGCAGGGCAGCTGACCTCTATGATGGTACATACCTTTGCCCCTCTGTCCCAAACAACAATATCCGGCCTGTTATGTTTACATTTGACAGACGTTTTGATGGGAATATTCCACCAGTATTCCTTGAGTTGGTATTTATGAACATATTCTATAAAATAGGGATTTTCTAAGTTTATTTCAGGACAGTCGTTTTTGTGAATGTTATTGTAAATTGTTTTAGCAACATCATGCCGCATAGGGAGGCAGTTTCGTGATGACATTTTAGGACAGCTGCTAATCTCATGCATAATGTCTTCCACAGAAACATGACATAGACTATACATGCGGTTGCACCTTGGGATTACAAGCGCGTCCCTGTCTCTCTTGTTCACCAGGTACTTTGTGACGATCTTCTATTCCTGGAGTGCAAACGGATAGCCTTCAAAGTGTCATGTGATGTAGTGGTCTTGTGTCCAAGAGAGACTGCACTTCGTGTCAATTCTACTGTCTTCTTCAAGTTTCCGGGCAACATACCCATGCATGGTCTCTTTTTTTTTTGTATGTTGAGTGCTTTCCATCCAGGTCTTCTCTGAGGTAAGAGAGCCCAGCTGTTTTGGGGTTATATAGGAGATCATCAGGAAGAGAGTGTTTCTTGAGGAGTTCACTGCCAACTTGTGCAATGTTGCTCATTTCACTTTTCAGCACAGCATTTATATATTTATTTTTGCTGCTGTTGTTCAGCAGATGCTGACTGAGTGATACCAAACGGCATTCGAAGGCCATCTGCACCGATCTCAGGCCTCTATCACCTTCATTTCTTCATAGGTAGAACCTGTCAACATCTCTGTTTCTGTGGAAGTTCCCAGTTGTTGTCAGGATTTTGCAGGTTTTGGTATCTATGGAGAAGATTTCCTCTACAGACCAATCAAGTATCCCAAATGTTGGGATCAGCACTGGTACTGCAAATGCATTGTGGAATATTATTTTGTTGTTAGAGGAGAGTTCCGACCGCCATATTTTTCTAAGTCTTGTGTAATATTCTCAGGGGATCACTCTATCTTTAGTCACAGTGTCTTCATATGATACATTTTCATCTATGCCTAGGGACTTGTAACATTCTTTGTGTGGAATGGAGGAGATAGAGAGACCGTTGATGCACAGGCTTTGGGTTTGGAGGACTGACTTTCCTCGTTCTATAACGAAATATGAACATTTCTTGTTCATACAGATCAAGAAATGTACGTATGTATGTGCGTGTGTGTGTGTAAGTCTGTATTTGTCTCTCACCACCGCTTGACAACCGGTGTTGGTTTACGTCCGCGTAACTTAACGGTTCAGCAAAAGATATTAATGGAATAATAAGAAGGTTTTGCAAAAAATAAGTTCTGAGGTCGATTTGTTCGACTAAAAGTTCAAGGTGGTGCTCCAGCATGGCCGCATCCTAATGCAAGAAAGAAGTAAAAATTTATAAAAAGAAAAAGACAAATAAAAGTAAATGGTAACAGACACATACTAATTTACTATCGTATTTATCATTGAATCGTTTCTGATGGAAAGAGTGACGAGGTAAGTTGGCAGAAACGTTAGCACGTCGGGCGAAATGCGTAGCCGTATTTCATCTGCCGTTACGTTCTGAGTTCAAATTCCTCCGAGGTCGACTTTGCCTTTCATCCTTTCGGGGTCGATAAATTAAGTACCAGTTACGCACTGGGGTCGAAGTAATCGACTTAATCCGTTTATCTGTCCTTGTTTGTCCCCTCTGTGTTGATGCCCTTGTGGGTAGTAAAGAAATAGGTAAGCTATTTCTTTCTGCAGGGCAATTGGCCCACAGTTTGAAACTAATCGCCACTCCAATTTCTCTCAGCTCATCTTTTCTTCCTCTACTTGTTTATAATACCGGATACCATGTTCAAATCTAACTTTTACTGACCTAAATTTTTTTTTTAAATAGTGACAGCGTTTACTCTTACAACACAAAAACATTTAAAGAGAATTAAACCTATATTTCTTTACTACTCACAAGGGGCTAAACACAGAGGGAACAAACAAGGACAGACAAACGGATTAAGTCGATTATATCGACCCCAGTGCGTAATTTATCGACCCCGAAAGAATGAAAGGTAAAGTCGACCTCGGTGGAATTTGAACTCAGAACGTAACGGCAGACGAAAAACCTATTTCTATTTCTTTACTACCCACAAGGGGCTAAACACAGAAAGGACAAACAAAGACAGACACTCTGATTAAGTCGATTACATCGACCCCAGTGCGTAACTGGTACTTATTTAATCGACCCCGAAAGGATGAAAGGTAAAGTCGACCTCGGTGGAATTTGAACTCAGAACGTTACGGCAGACGAAATACCTATTTCTATTTCTTTACTACCCACAAGGGGCTGGACACAGAGATGACAAACAAGGACAGACAAACGGATTAAGTCGATTATATTTAATATAATCGACCCCGAAAGGACGAAAGGCAAAGTCGACCTCGGCGGAATTTGAACTCAGAACGTAACGGCAGACGAACTACGGCTACGCATTTCGCCCGGCGTGCTAACGTCTCTGCCATCGCGCCGCCTTAGAGAGAATGAAATCTATATGAAGAGTGTTAACGCTTCGTTTGAAGAGAGCTAATTGGTAAGGGAAGTAACTCTAAATGACTACTTTCAAACCTTCACAAGCTTTGTTTTCCTTTTCACTCTTCTTGTCTTGCTTCTTTCTTCGTCTATGAATGACGTTTCTCTCGCTCGGAGCGAGGGAGGTGATGAGAGAGAAAAAGTAATATTTACCTGATTGTATCGATCTATTTATCTATCTATCTATACATAAAAAGAGAGATAGAGTGTAAAAGCTAAAGAATTAGTCAGCTTAACCATTAATTCACAAGGAATGGCAGAAGTCAAAACGGCGAATGATTCTTCGGATAAAACGTTTGATTGTCTTAACGCGAAATCGTCCAAGAAGACATCGAAAGATGAGTTGGCACCCGGCTTTACTATACCTACAGAACAGATAGCAGGAGTACCAGATTTTGGGTGGAGAGTACCTCTTAGCTACAGTTGTCAGATGAAATGTAAGGCCTTCTTTACTCCCCGTCTAAAACAAATACCTAGTTATCTCGGATTAGGAGTCCGGTAAGAAATTCACAGGTTTTTTGTTTGTTTCTTTTCTCTTTTTTTTTTATCTTTCATATAGATTTTTTTCTTCACTTCAAAACATTCAGGTCTTGTGAGATTTCTTGTTAAAACTTCCCCACGTTCTCTCTACCTCTTTCTCTCTTTCTCAATCTATCTATCTATCTATCTATCTATCTATCTATCTATCTATCTATCTATCTATCTATCTATCTATCTGTCTGTCTGTCTGTCTGTCTATCTGTCTATCTATCGATCTATCTATCTCTCGATCTATCTATCTGTCTATCTATCTATCTATCTATCTATCTGTCGGTCTGTCTGTCGATCTATCTATCTATCGATCTATCTATCTATCTATCTATCTATCTATCTATCTATCTATCTATCTGTCTGTCTGTCTGTCTATCTATTTATCTAACTATCTATCTATCTATATATATATATATATATATATATATATATCTGTCTGTCTATCTATCTATCTATCTATCTATCTGTTTGTCTGCTGTCTGTCTCTCTCTCTCTCTCTCTCTCCCTCTCTCTATTTCTCTCTCCCTTTCTCACACATACACTCATACATACATACATATATACAAGTTTCGATTATGATCCTAACCACTTCCTCATGCGTGCACGATGCTTGCTCGGTGTTTATATTTAAGGGAATTGGGTTACTGTACTGTTTATTTCTTTGGTAGAAAATGTGAAATAGTTACGATTGCAATCGAAACTTGACAGCTGACGACGTCTTTTGTCAAGAGATTATCTCTAATTCTACGATAGTCGCTACAAAAAAGAAAAAAAATCCAAATTAATATTGATTTCTTATTCCAGAAAAAAAAAATGAATTGGGCAGAATTCACATCTGGATATTACTGAAGAGATAAAAGAAAGAACCGATTCTAACACTATTTAAACTAAGAAAGGCGAATGTAAATACTGCAATTGGTTTTTGTTTAGCTTCGTGTTAC
Source organism: Octopus sinensis (assembly GCF_006345805.1). NCBI lineage: Eukaryota > Metazoa > Mollusca > Cephalopoda > Octopoda > Octopodidae > Octopus > Octopus sinensis. Next base: position 9,608,883 of record NC_043008.1, read on the forward strand.
CTTAATTGCAACAGATTTTTTTATTTAATTATACCACGATAATCCTGGCATAGTTTCAAACGTAGCATATCGAGGGCTACTTATCCTTATGGGTGCTATTTTAAGCTGTTCGATCGATAAGGTAGCGGCTCCAACGTGAACACATAGACAGGTTTAATATAAAGGATATGTTGTTAACTCGGAAATATCTTACTTATACTCCGAGTCGACTCGATCGAACAAACCTATGAAGTACTCTTATGACGACATCGTTTTTTTTTTTATATTTCCCGAGATTACGGTGCTCTCTTCATCTCTCTCTCTCTCTCTCTTTCTCTGCGGTTAGGAAAGATTTTGCTGTTATTTCTCGCAAGTTGAGCGACCATGTCGGAACTCCCTCGTTGGTCCGTATAGGAATATATTTAGTCCGATTCTGTACTTTTTCTTGCAAACAAATGCTTTTGAAAAGGAAATTGTCGCTCTCTGATACCATTCAATATTTGGCGAAGGTAAAGAATACGTACACCCGGTGGTTTGGGTTAGGGCTTTTGTTACGCCGAAAACCGGTGGTATACGTATTCTTTACCTCCGCCCACTATTGTTTTATATTAGCTATTGACTATCCGTAGCAGACCCATAGCACCTGCACACACACACACACACACACACACGTCTGCATAAAGAGAAAAAGAGAGATACATATTTATCTCTGTATCTTTTTTCTCTCTCTTCATATATATATGTAGGAGAGAGAAAGAGAGTTAAGGTACTATTTAAGAAGAGTGGTCCCGGTGCGCGCACTCGCATACTCGCGCATCCGCGCTAGCTAGTTGTGACTAGTCGATCCTACAACGACTACCTAGCAAAGTAAATAAAACACAAAATAGATAATTTTTTTTACACACAGTAAATAATTTTTTTTTATAAGTAAATAAAACACAAAAAATACAAAGTAAATAATTTTTTTAAACAAAGTAAATAAGACAAAAACACAAAGGAAGGATCGATTAGTCACGACTAGCTAGTGCGGATGCGCGAGTACGCATGTGGGCGCACCGGGACCACTCTTCTTAAATAGTACCGAGAGTTAATGTATGTATGTATCTGTGAGGTTGTGCGGGCGTAGATGTACTTATTTTGCAGCCAGAGAGAAATCAATGAGCTCAGAAACGGTATAGTTATGAACAAAAGCCAAGTATCAGTTAGTAACTGTACCCGTTAGGCATTCGGTATTGCACGTACTTTTGCCGCAGGAAAAAAATTGGCTGAGCACAAGAACTTTTACAAAAACTAGAATTCAAAGTGTGTGTGTGTGTGTGCAGGCATGGATGTTTGTATGTGCCTTTGTTCAGACATCGTGTGATGGTTGTTATAATGGGTATTGTCATACAAGCGATATTGTTCGTATCCTGTCAACCGTGAAAAATATGCCAGGCACAGGCGTGGTAAGAAGTCTTCTTCCCAACCACATGGTTCCGAGTTCAGTCCCACTGTGTGACAGCTTTGGGCACGTGTCTTCTATTGTATTATAGTCTCGTAAGGCGGCGAGCTGGCAGGAACGTTAGCATGCCGGGCGAAATGCTTTGCAGTATTTAATCTGTCTTTATGTTTTGAGTTCAAATTCCGCCGAGGTCAACTTTGCCTTTCATCCTTTCGAGGTTGATTAAATAAGTACCAGTTACGCACTGGGGTCGATATAATCGACTTAATCCGTTTGTCTGTCCTTGTTTGTCCCCTCTGTGTGTCGCCCCTTGTGGGCAGTAAAGAAATAAGAAACGTTAGCATGCTGGGCGAACTGCTTTGTGGTATTTCGTCTGCTGTTACGTTCTAAGTTCAAATTCCGTCGAGGTCGACTTTGCCTTTCATCCTTTCGGGATTGATAAATTAAGTACCAGTTGTGTACTGGATCGATCTAAAAATTTTGGGCCTTGGGCCTAGAGTAGAAAAGTCTATTATAGCCTTGTGTCAACCAAATCCTTGTGAGTGGATATGGTAGACAAACTGAAAGAAACTCGTCACTTATATACATATATATATGTTTATATGTGTCTGTGTTTGTCCCTCACACAGCTGAACAACCGGTGTTGGTGTGTTTAAGTCCCCGTAACTTAGCAGTTTGGCAAACGAAACTGATAGGGTAGGTACCAGGCTTCATCGGCAAATAAGTACTGGGGGTCGATTTGTTCGACTAAAATTCCTCAAGACGGTGCCCCAGCATGGCCACTGTCTAATCACTGAAACAAAGAAAAGGTAAAAGATTGTATAGATTTCTCTTCTTGAAAAGGTGAGAGTTGGTGACAGGAAGAGCTTCCAGTAATAGAAAATCTGCCTCTGTGACACCCGTGCCAGTGGCATGTAAAAAGCACCATCTGAACCTGGCCGATGCCAGCACTGCCTTGACTGGCTTCTGTGCTGGTGGCACATAAAAAGCACCAACCGATTGTGACCATTGTCAGACTCCCCTGGCCCCTGTGCCGGTGGCACGTAAAAAGTACCATCTGAACGTGGCCAATGCCAGCGCCACCTTGACTGGCTTCTGTGCTAGTGGCACGTAAAAAGCACCAACTGATTGTGGCCATTGTCAGCCTACCCTGGCCCCTGTGCCGGTGGCACGTAAAAAGCACCATATGAACGTGGCCAATGCAATGCCAGCACCACCTTGACTGGCTTCTGTGATGGTGGCACGTAAAAGCACCAACCGATTGTGGCCGTTGCCAACCTCCCCTGGCTCCTGTGCTGGTGGCACATAAAAAGCACCCACTACACTCATGGAGGGATGAGTTCAAATTCCGCCGAGGTCGACTTTGCCTTTCATCCTTTCGGGGTCGATAAATTAAGTACCAGTTATGCACTGGTGTCGATGTAATCGACTTAATACCTTTGTCTGTCTTTGTTTGTCCCCTCTATGTTTAGCCCCTTGTGAGTAATAAAGAATAGGAAAGGTCTGATACTTAGTCTATATCATTCACTTTTGCCGAACCACTAAGTTACAGGAACGTAAACAAGACAACAAACAAGCAGAGTGGGGGGAGATGAACTAATACACCCAAACACACACACATTTATATGCACAATCATTGTGCATGTGTGCTCATTACCTTATTGTTTCTGTTTAGTTGTAGACATCTGTTTGGTTTCAGATAACGGAAATTAATTCACTTTTATCTGATTATCTACGTAAGAGCTTTTCATTTTGCATTACAAGTGGTTGGCACGAAAATTCATGTCCTGTATGTTTTTTGATTGGACACCTTGCTTGTACACGGACATTGATCTATCAGACATGTTGTATCAATATAGATATTTACACAATTTAGAAACGAAATCAATGTAAATGCTGGCTAGACAGACACTCACACATACGTAAATTAGATAATGATAGTGTATATGTAGGACAGTGGAGGCACATGGCCTAGTGGTTAGAGCAGCGGACTCACAGTTGAGGGATCACAGGTTCGAATCTCAGACCAGACATGTTGTATCAATATAGATATTTACACAATTTAGAAACGAAATCAATGTAAATGCTGGATAGACTGACACTCACACATACATAGATTGGATAATGATAGTGTATATATAGGACAGTGGAGGCACACGGCCTAGTGGTTAGAGCAGCGGACTTGCAGTCGAGGGGTCGTGGGTTCGAATTTCAGACCAGGTGATGTGTGTGTTTATGAGCGAAAACACCTAAGCTCCACGTGACTCCGGCAGAAGGTAATGGCGAACTTCTGTTGACTCTTTCTTTTAGAAAGTGATGTACATCGGCAGGAATTGAACCTGAGCTGCACATGTGGCAGGAGAGCATTCTACTACTGAATAAGGATAGCTATGATAATGATAATAATAATAACAAGAGCATTCAGAGAGTGCAAACCTCTGCCAAGGCCACACCAACGTCTTCTCAACGATTAGCCGGAGATGATTTTTAAATGAGAATATCTGAAATAAACTTGATGGCTCTCACAAATGAGAATACTAAAAATGAACCCAACCACTTTCAAAAATTAAGTAAAAAACAGGAAAAATAATCCAGAATCTTTGTCCAGTACCAGACTGATCCCAAAATCTAATCAGTTCATGCCAGTCATGAGGTCAAACATCTCTGAAAGTTTCATCGGAATCCATTCAGCAGTTCTTGAGATATCTTGTCCAAAGATAAACAAACAAACACGACTGAAAACAATACCTCTGCCTTCACTACGGCAGAGGTAATAATAATATAATAATAATAATAACTATAATAACTGAAAAAGGAATTTTTAAAGATCCTTTATTTTTTTTTATTTTTCTCTACAGATATTGTAAACTATGGATGAGGAAACACAAGGAAGGGAAGAGACCATTCATAGATCACATGAATGCTCTCGCTTACCAGCCGATATACGGTGAGTGTGTTGTTTGAGTTCTGTTTGATTCTGAGTTTGGTTCAAGCAAGAGACAAAAAGGAAGTAATTGACCAACAAAGAGACAGACAAACAAATGTCTGAATGGCATTGTAGCATTAAGAGAAAAACTAAATACTGAAAAAGATTATATATTTAATAGTCCCAACTGGCCCCTGTGCCGGTGGCACATAAAAGCACCCACTACACTCTCAGAGTGGTTGGTGTTAGCAAGGGCATCCAGCTGTAGAAACACTGCCAGATAAGACTGGAGCCTGGTGCAGCCATCTGGTTTACCAGACCTCAGTCTAATCGTCTAACCCATGCTAGCATGGAAAGCAGATGTTAAATGATGATGATGATGAGTCTTTGTTTCCTGAGAGACCAGGTAAAATTATGATTTGCATGACTATCAAGTCTTCACTGTCATAGTTTTTAATTGCTCTATCATTTAGCCTTCAACACCTGGCATTAAGCCACCGCCCCTCTTTCAAATGTGCTCTCCCTCAGTCGATGGGGCTTTTTCCTCTTCGTTTTCCTTTCCTTACCTTGTCTTACAAGTTACCTGGTGGCTTTCTGAGGGCTGGTGTCATGAAAACAAGCAACCAGTGCACTCTGGAATGTGGTTGACATTACGAAGGGCATCCAGCCATATAAACAATGTCAACGTAGACATTGGGACCTGTTCCTCTGTCATACTTTAGCCTCTCAACACCCGGCATAAAGCCACACACCCCACACCCCTTCACTTAGTCAAATATGCTTTTTCTTGTTTTTTTCCTTTCTTGCAATTTACTTGGCAACTTCACTGGTGCCAGTGTCATGTAAAAGCACCCAGTACACACCGTGAAGTGGTTGGCATTAGGAAGGGCATCTAACTGTAGAGATCATGCCAAAGCTGACATTGGAGCTCAGGGCTCACTGGATTCCACCAAACCATCCAACATATACCAGCATGTGCTGGTACCACATAAAAAGCATCTGGTACACTCTATAAAGTGGTTGGTGTTAGGAAGGGCATCTCGCTGTAGAAACCTTGCCAGAACAGACGATGGAGCTTGGTGTGGCACCTGGCCTTAACAGCTTCAATCAAACTGTCCAACCCATGCCAGCATGGAAAATAGATGTTAAATGATGATGATATAAGCCCCTATCTTTAATCGTTATCTGTTTTACATTTATTTATACAGCTGCTGGCATAGCTATGGGGTTAAGAATTTTGCTCAACAACCACACGTAATGGTTCGTTTGAAAAAAAATCTTTTTACAATACTTTTTATATTGCAGGTGCCCCTATTGGAGGTATTGGTTGTGGTACTATAGGTCGTGGCTACCAAGGAGAGTTTTGCCGATTCCAGCTTGTCCCAGGATGTTATGACCATACGACAGTATTAGCTGATCAGGTATTTATTGCAATAATTATTACATTTCTTTGTTTGTTATGTTCTTTTTACTTCTGCTTTTCTCCATAACAGATAGTGGAGGCACATGGCCTAGTGGTTCGAGCAGCGGACTTGCGGTCGAGGGATCGCAGGTTCGAACTCAGACTGGGTGATGTGTGTGCTTATGAGCGAAACACCTAAGCTCCACATGGCTCCGGCAGAAGGTAATGGTGAACTTTTGCTGACTCTTTCACCACAACTTTCTCTCACTCTTTCCTCCTGCATCTTGCAGCTCACCTGCGATGGACCGGCGTCCCGTCCAGGTGGGGAACCTATACACCAAAGAAACCGGGAAACCAGCCCTTATGAACCAGGCATGGCTCGAGAAGGTACAAACAACCATAACAGATACCTTGAGCCTGAACACAATAAGCTTGTTGGTGTGTTATTATAGTTTATTCGTTAGGGATTGGATGGGTCTACCTTGCAACACATCACCTTTAATTCGATATTTTTTTTTTATCTGAGGCAGTGGTGGTTGAGGTGGGAGTGGATCTAGCAATCTGACTCTATTATGTCTTCTTACATCATCTTTTCTACTGCATCCATCCTCTATCTACAGTACACAATACTACCATTCAAGAATTTGGACCTGGAGATCTCCATTTCCAGCGACTTCGAGGGCCACCTCCCAGTGGTGTCGGGTGTCAACGAAGAGCCCTTGACTACAACAAGACGACCAAAATTTTTTTTTTCCAGGGTCTGGGGTCTCCCGCCCCTAAGCCCTAGACCATCACCTAATCACCCTTACCCATCCTGTTGCTTAACAACAACAACAAGTACACAACATTTTCACCAAGTGTTCATTGCATTCTTTGTCCTTAGCAATGCAGTCCCCTTTCTTACACTCTGCTCACTCTTTTCCTTGGCTCAGTCATCCCCTATCTTTCATCAAGATTACATAAGATGGCAATCTGGCAAAACCATTAGCATGCCAGGCAAAATTGCTCAGTAGCATTTCATCTGGATTTACATTCTGAGGAAAATTGAAATGAAAATGTAAAATAATTTGTGACCCTTTATAGCATTCAGGTTAGTCAGTCAAATGTAATGCTTTCTTATTCACATGGTTTTGAATTTATCATGCATTATTTCGTAGCTGCAAGATTTCAAGGATGTGATTGTATAGTTTTGGAATGATATATTGTTGTAGAGGTTGAGAGTTTCAAATACCTTGGTGCTATCATTGCAGCTACAGGTCAAGGTGAGGCTGACATTAAAACACGAATCGACCTCGCTCGCCAAGCCTTCAACCGACTCAATGCACGTCTCTGGTCAAGATCTGAGATCCAACGCACCACCAAAATACGGATCTACCAAGCACTAGTGCAAACAAGTCTCCTTTACAGCAGTGAGTCATGGCCGATGAGGGTGGAAGATATTAAGCGACTAGAATCCTTCGATCACCTCTGTCTATGCCGCATCCTTCGTGTCCAATGGCATCACTTTGTCTCCAACAATTTGGTGCAACACCAGTGCAGAATCACCTCCCTCCGACAAGTCATCTTAACGAGACGTCTGCGTTGGCTGGGTCGTGCCCTCCATCATCAACCAGGAGAATTCATCTACGAAGCAATTGCCCCAGCTCCCCTTCAGGGTTGGCGAAAGCGATGTGGTGGATAAAGAAAAACCTGGCTGATGACAGTCAAGGTTGATCTGGAACCCAACCTAGGACCCCATATCTACGGTGTTTGCCGCTGGAATAAGGAGTGGTTGGAGATCACGTGGTCGTTAGCCTCAAATCGCCAGGCCTGGTTGGCGTTTGTGAGAGATGCAGCATTGAGGATGAATGAAGCCAGCTCAACCCACCCCGGGTGAATGCTGTCTCAAGAAGAAGACAAGAATGATATATTACTTGATACACAAAAAGGAAATAGGGAGAAGCTTGATTCTGTGTAATCAGAGCAAGCCATGAGTTCACAAAAGATGCATGACAAAGAGCCTCACTTCCTTAGACATAGTTGATAGCTTCTCTTCGTGTGGTAAGGGCTGAAGGTGACTTGTAAAGGGGAATGTTGTTACCAAGAATTTCTCTCGTCATACGGAGGGCAGACTGTATGAAGCAAGTCTAAGAACTATGGTCGTGGAAGTAGGTTATTGAATACAGACCACCTGTGGAATTGGAGAGAAGGAATTGAAGTGAGAATCGTGTGTCGGGTTTGTAATATCTGATGGGCATAAAAGAACGCATGCGTTGAGAGAAAAGTTGATTCGTTTAATATAGAAGAAAGGAAGAGGAATAAGTAAAGTGAGAGAAAGGCTGAGTTGTGTGGTGGACAAATAACTGCATTGAGTTGGACATATGATGAGGGCTTGGCACCAGTGCTGTACACTGTTGTCACAGGGAATTGATATTTGCGAAGACCTGTTGAGGCAAGTGAAATCGAAATTGAAATCAATCAAAAATCAATGGAAATTGCAGTTGTGATACCAGTGCCGGTGGCACATAAAAGAACCATCCAAATGTGGCCATTACCAGCGCTGCCTTGACTGGCCTCTGTGCCGGTGGCACATAAAAAGCACCAACCGATCGTGGCTGTTGCCAGCCTCGCCTGGCACGTAAAAAGCACCCACAACACTCATGGAGTGGTTGGTGTTAGGAAGAGCATCCAGCTGTAGAAACACTGCCAGATCAGATTGGAGCCTGGTGCAGCCTCCTGGCTTTCCAGACTCCAGTCGAACCATCCAAACTATGTTAGCATGGAAAGTGGATGTTAAACAATGAGGATGATGATGATGAGGTTAAAAGATAATTATAATTATCTTGTGATGCTGCCTGGCTTAGTGGTTAAGGTGTTTGGTTCACAATCATAAGGTCATGAGTTCAATTCCCAGCAATGCATTGTGTCCTTGAGTAAAACACTTTATCTTCACGTTGCTCCAGTCCACTCAGCTGGCAAAAATGAGTAGTACCTGTAATTCATAGGGGCCAGCCTTGTCACATTCTGTGTCACCCTAAATCTTCCTGAGAACTACATTAAAAGTACATGTGCCCGTAGAGTGCTCAACTACTTCTTTATTAATTACATAAGCAGGCTGTTTCATTGACAGATCAATTGGAACACATGTCATCATAACCAATAAAGTACCAGAATAATTATCTCATCCTAATTACAATTTAAAATTTGGTCTTAAAACTACATCTGTTTAATAATTAATGAAATCGCTCATTTCAAAGTTACTTGTAAAAAATTTAAACAATAGTAATAAAAAATATTTTAAAAGTCGTTAAATCAATAAAAATAAAAATGAATGAATAAAACATGGTTAATTATTGTTAATTGGTAAACATTAGGATAAGTGTTTACCATTACAAACAGCGGAAGCTCTGTATAACTGATAGTTATACAGGAGTGGCTGTGTGGTAAGTAGCTTGTTTACCAACCACATGGTTCCGGGTTCAGTCCCACTGCATGGCACCTTGGGCAAGTGTCTTCTACTATAGCCTCGGGCCAGCCAAAGCCTTATGAGTGGATTTAGTAGATGGAAACTGAAAGAAGCCCGTCGTATATATGCATATATATATATGCATGTGTGTGTTTGTGTGTCTGTGTTTGTTCCCCTAGCATTGCTTGACAACCGATGCTGATGTGTTTATGTCCCCGTTACTTAGCAGTTCGGCAAAAGAGACCAATAGAATAAGTACTGGGCTTACAAAAGAATAAGTCCCGGGGTCGAGTTGCTCAATTAAAGGCGGTGCTCCAGCATGGCCGCAGTCAAATGACTGAAACAAGTAAAAGAGTAAAAGAGTAAGGGTTTTGTTAATTTGCAGCATTTGGTTCAAATCCTGCCATGAGTCAAGACAAGTCTCCAGAAGTGTTCCAATAACTCAATGTGTTCCACCAAGACAATAGTTGTTGTTAACCCTTTCGTTTCTGTATTTATTTTGAGATCCTCTGTGTTTCTTTTAATTCATTTTAAATATAACAAAGAATTTAGTAAAATAACTTAGTTATCATTCAGCTAGTGTTAGGAACATAAATTGTGACTAAGGTTTGGTGGAAGATTTGAATTCAAAACTTAATGAAAACAAGACATTTGTACTCAGAGCCAGAGCTGGTTTCAGCCGGGTTGGTAACAAAGGGGTTAAGAAAGTAAATTGATGGCCTTTATAGTGCCAGACAGAGTACTTTGGCAGTGATTGATGTGCTGCAATAGAGTACCTTGGCAGTGATTGATGTGCTGCAATAGAGTACCTTACTGTATTTGTCCCAGCTCTCTACAACCTCTATTCAAATTCCGTGCTTTGGTTACCTTTGCTTACTTCATCCATGGCTGTTAAACAAAATACCAATAAAATATCATTACTCTTTGACTCACCCTTGTAGTATCCATGTGGGATCAGAGAACTAACAGAACGGTGACTTCAGACGGTGCAGCACAATGGCCTTTACTTTGAATGGAAGACTGCATTTTTTTTTTGTAACTTGATGACTAAAGCAAATATGTTACCAAATGTTGCAAAAGTTCTGATTCAACAGAGTAATATAGTCAAAGTTGGAAGTCTTTTAATCCAAGATCGTTTCTGTCAAAGTTGATCTGGGATTAAACAACAAGTTGTGTCTTCTTTCTCATCGAGTCTGAAGAGCTGTGGCGGAAAGGTTTTGCAGGGGGTGGGGATTTGAACATTTCCTGATCCCTTGAATGATGGAATCAATTTGAGAGGGGAGAGGGGAGAAAAAAAAAGATTGATTTTAGTACTTGCTTGGTACATATATCATCATCATCATCATCATCGTTTAACATCCGTTTTCCGCGCTAGCACGGGTTGGACGGTTCGACCGGGGTCTGGGGAGCCAGGGGCTGCTCCAGCCTCCAGTCTGATCTGGCAGTGTTTCTACAGCTGGATGCCCTTCCTAACGCCAACCACTCTGCGAGTGTAGTGGGTGCTTTTTACGTGCCACCTGCACAGGTGCCAGAGGGGTCTGGCATCGGCCACGATCGGTTGGTGCTTTTTATGTGCCACCGGCACAGAAGCCAGTCGAGGCGGTGCTGGCATCGGCCACGTTCGGATGGTGCTTTTTATGTGCCACCAGCACAGAAGCCAGTCGAGGCGGGGCTGGCATCGTATATATATATATATATATATGCACCAGTCAACCGGTGCTTTAACTCTTTAGAGCCTCTTCAGCCGCTTAAAATAAATGAAAAAAACACTGAAACCCCCTCAGAAAAGTTGTAGGTATTTATTGTGTTTGTTTAGCCTTAGGCCAGCCTAAGATGAAAAGCAATCCAACTGTGACCATCTCATCATTTGGTATACTAGTGGCTACATTGTTCAATGTGTTTTTTTTGTTTGTAAAGAGCAGAGCACAATGTGATTTAGGGCAAATTTAGCTGCTATTTCCAGCAGGTTGAAATAGTTTCTTTTACTTGCTTGATGCAGCTGTTGTCACCGAGAAATGCTATCAGTGGTGTTAAAAGATAATTATAATAATTATCTCACCTTAACTGCAATTTAAAAGCAGGTTTAAAAAATACAGCTATTTAAAATTAATGAGATCACTCATTCTAAAGTTGCTTTCGAAAAACAAAAACAAAAAACAAAGAAAAAGGACAACAATAATAAACCATTTGAAACAGTTTTTAAATCAACAGCAAACAAGAAAACAAACAAAACAAAAATTGCCACCCACCCACTGCACAAGCTGGAAGATCTCATGTCTAACACCTGTGAATTAATTGTCAATGCATAAATTAAGAAGGCAGGCAGTGATTACCTCGTTTCAGCTGTGTAGTTTACTATAATTACCCAACTGGAAATCATGGAGCTCTTTGCTTTATTTATAATTCATAGAACATTAGAGGCTGTTGTTTTAGACTGCCATTGGGTTCTCTACAAATACATACATACATACGTATATACATACATATATACATACATACATACATACATACATACATCGTTTGTTCCTTCTCGAGCCATGCCTGGCTCATAAGGGCCAGTTTCTTGGTGTATAGGTTCCCCACCTGGAAGGTGAGCTGCAAGATGCAGGAGGAAAGAGTGAGAGAAAGTTGTGGCGAAAGAGTTAGCAGAAGTTTCGCCATTACCTTCTGCCGGAGCTGCGTGGAGCTTAGGTGTTTCGTTCATAAACACACACATCACTCGGTCTGAGATTCGAACCAGCGATCTCTCGACCGCAAGTCCGCTGCTCTGACCACTAGGCCATGTGCCTCCACACACATACATACATACATACATATGTACATACATAATAAAATAAATGCGCCCTTTTAAAGCCTAGCCAAGCTCATGGGCCCAGTTTCCCGGTTTCTATGGCGTATGTGTTCCCCAGCTGGATGGGACGCCAGTCCATCGCAGCGTTACTCATTTTTGCCAGCTGAGTGGACTGGAGCAATTTGAAAGGAAGTGTTTTGCTCAAGAACACAATGTGTCGCTCAGTCCAGGAATCAAAACCATAATCTTACGATCATGGTGCTGACACCCTAACCACTTAGCCACATGCCTCCATGTACATGCATACATACATACATATAGATGTAGGTGTCACTCAGTGGCATAGGTGCAAGTCTCACTCTGTGGTATAGGTGCAAGCATGGCTGTGTGATAAGAAACTTGCATCCTATCCACATGGTTCAGGGTTCAGTCCCCCCCTGCGTGGCACCTCGGGCAAGTGTCTTCTACTATAACCTCAGGCCAACTAAAGCCCTGTGAGTGGATTTGGTTGAAGGAAACTGAAAGAAGCCTGCTGTATCATCATCATTCATTTAGCGTCCGTTTTCCATGCTAGCATGGGTTGGACGGTTCAACTGGGGTCTGGGGAGCCCGAAGGCTGCACCAGGCCAGTCAGATCTGGCAGTGTTTCTACAGCTGGATGCCCTTCCTAATGCCAACCACTCCGAGAGTGTAGTGGGTGATTTTATGTGCCACCGACACAGGTGCCAGACGAGGCTGGCGAACGGCCACGCTCGGATGGTGTTTTTTATGTGCCACCGACACAGGTGCCAGATGAGGCTGGCGAAACGGCCACGATCGGATGGTGTTTGTTATGTGCCCACAACACGGAGGCCAGTCGATGCGGTACTGGCTACGGCCACGTTTGGATGGTTTTCTTGTGTGCCACCGGCACTGGTACCACAAAGATACAAATTCCATTGATGTTCATCTATTTTGATTTGTTTTGATTTGATTTGTTTTGATTGATTTTCACTTGCCTCAACAGGTCTTCACAAGTGTCACAAGAAGGAAGGAAGGTATGCACAGGTGGACTGACTACGTCCCAGGTAGGGGCCACGGGTTATGGCCTGACTAGTCTTGCCGGGTCTTCGGATGGTGTTTTTATGTGCCACCGACACAGGTGCCAGATGAGGCTGGCGAACGGCCACGATCGGATGGTGTTTGTTATGTGCCCACAGCACGGAGGCCAGTCGATGCGGTACTGGCTACGGCCACGTTCGGATGGTTTTCTTGTGTGCCACCGTACTGGTATCACAAAGATAAAATTCCATTGATGTTCATCTATTTTGATTTGTTTTGATTTTCACTTGCCTCAAAAGGTCTTCACAAGTGTCACAAGAAGGAAGGTATGCACAGGTGGACTGACTACGTCCCAGGTAGGGGCCACGGGTTATGGCCTGACTAGTCTTGCCGGGTCTTCGGATGGTGTTTTTATGTGCCACCGACACAGGTGCCAGATGAGGCTGGCAAACGGCCACGATCGGATGGTGTTTGTTACTTACCCACAGCACGGAGGCCAGTCGATGCGGTACTGGCTACCGCCACGTTTGGATGGTTTTCTTGTGTGCCACCGGCACTGGTACCACAAAGATACAAATTCCATTGATGTTCATCTATTTTGATTTGTTTTTATATATGTATCTATGTGTGTATGTGTCTTTGTGTCTGTTTGTCCCACTGCCACCACTTGATAACCGGTGCTGGTTTGTTTATGTTCCTGTAACTTAGTTTTTTGACAAAACAGACCCTTAGGATTAGTAGCAGGCATTTAAGAAGTAAATACTAAGCATTTTGCCCGGTGTGCTAACGATTTTGCCAACTCACCACCTTAATAATAATAATGATAATGATAAGCCCTAAAATTCACTCTGTTATTGCCCACGGGCATATGGCGTAGTGGTTAAGAGTGTGGGCTACTAACCCCAAGATTCCAAGTTCAATTCCAGGCAGTGACCTGAACAATAATAATAATAATAATAATAATAATAACAACAACATCAAAAAATACCTTAGGAATGAGAACCCAGGTTCGAAATTTCCCCAAGACACCTGATGAAGGCTGGAGGATGTATAAGCCGAAACATTGTATTAACAACAAACAAGATGAAGACGAATATCTGTCAAATGTAAATAATGTGAATAATGATAATATATGAAATCAACTTTTAATTTTCCTTTCTTTGTTTTACACATCCACAGTTTATTGTGTGCATTCGAAAGAGAAACAAGACTGTCTACCAACAGGTTCTGTCAGTGAAGAAACCAGACAATAAATGTTTGAATTGCTGGAAATGGAACCTGGACCCAGATCATGCAATATACCATGCCCTTTATCCTCACTCTTGGACAATATATGATATTCCAGAGCACAACGTCCGACTGACGTGCCGCCAAGTTTCACCAATCTTCCCCCATGAATATCAGGTAAGTTATTATTTGCTGTTATTTAACCCCGAGTCAGCCCTAACCAAACAGACTTATGACTATGTCAGTTTCTTTTTCCCGGGCATAGTGTATCTAGGATTACATAATTGTTTAGTGGGAATGTGTAGCTTATATGATGCATGGCCACTGGGCAAATAGACAGACAAAGGCATGGTCAGTAAGAACAAAATACCATTAGTTTAGTAATAGAAGTTCTTAATCTCGGTCCAGTTTATGAATTATCTGGACAATCAGGAGTAAGATACTTACTCTTTTACTTGTTTCGGTCATTTGACTGCGGCCATGCTGGAGCACCGCCTTTTAGTCGAGCAAATGGACCCCAGGACTTATTCTTTGTAAGCCCGGTACCTATTCTATCTGTCTCTTTTGCCGAACCGCTAAGTTACGGGGACATTAACACACCAGCATCAGTTGTCAAGCAATGTTGGGGGACAAACACACACACTTATATACACATATATGAGCACTCCACAGACACATGTACCCTTGTAGCGGTATGAGTAGCAAAAGATATTGAGGTAGCAGGTGAAATAGGCATGTGGACAACATCAAAGTAAAACAATGGAAAAGCATCGGATTGTGGTTTAAATAATTTATTTAATTGACACTTGCATTTACGTGTTGTATACACAATGAAAGCCACTACATGACATTAACAAAGTAAAAATAAATGAACAGGAGAAATACTGTGTTGATGTGATGAGGGAGAACCTGGCTTGTTTTGTGTCTGCGTGTGTGTTGGTCATTTGGTCATATCTCTTTTACTCTTTTACTTGTTTCAGTCATTTGACTGTGGCCATGCAGGAGCACCGCCTTTAGTCAAGCAAATCAACCCCGGGACTTATTCTTTGTAAGCCCAGTACTTATTCTATCGGTCTCTTTTGCCAAACCGCTAGGTTACGGGGACATAAACACACAGCATCGGTTGTAAAACAATGCTAGAAGGACAAATACAGCCACACAAACACACACACACACACACACACACACACCCATATACATATATACGACAGGCTTCTTTTCAGTTTCCGTCTACCAAATCCACTCACAAGGCTCTGGTTGACCTGAGATTATAGTACAAGACACTAGGCTCAAGGTGCTATGCAGTGGGACTGAACCCGGAACCACGTGGTTGGGAAGCAAACTTCGTACCACACAGCTTCACCTGCAACTATATTGTTAAAATTGATAACCTTCTAAACAAGAACTTGTTCCAGATATTTAAGTGTTTAATAAATTGTTAATTTGTCTAATGAAGGGTTGAACCATTTGTGAGCTTAACATCACGTATTTTGTAGGATACAAGCCTTCCCTGTGCAGTGTTTGTGTGGACAGCTGAGAACCTCGGAGATGAAGATCTGGAAGTTAGCATTATGTTTACCTTCAAAAATGGTCGTGGTGTCAAAGAAGACAGAGCAGGTGGCTGCTGGAACGAGTATTTCCATGTATCCAATGATTCTCCTTCTGAACCAGTGTCTGGAGTACAGATTCACCAATCTTTTCAGGATATGCCATGCGTCTATGGAATTGCTGTCAAACACAAAGTAAAGCAGTTTTTCTCTCTCTTTTTCTATTGTTTCTTCTTTTCTGTATTCTTCTTCCCTCGTCTTCTTCTTCTTCTTCTTCTTCTTCTTCTTCTCATTCTTCTTCTTCTCATTCTTCTTCTTCTCATTCTTCTTCTTCTTCTTCTTCTTCTTCTTCTTCTTCTTCTTCTTCTTCTTCTTCTCCTTCTTCTTCTTCTAATTCTTCTTCTTCTTCTTCTTCTTCTTCTTCTTCTTCGTCTCCTTCCTTCTTCTTCTTCTTTCTTCTTCTTCGTCTCCTTCCTTCTTCAATTTCTTCTTCTTCTTCTTTCCTTTTTTCCCTCTTCTATCTTTTTTACTTCTTGATTTATGAACTGGAAAATATGAAGTTTTACAGGAACCCTCACATATGACTGGTAAAGACTTGAAAGATGAGAGAGAGAGAGAGAGAGAATGAGAAATGAATTAAATATTTTGCTCTTCCTCTTCCCAAAATCATGGAGAAGATGGAAAGCAAAGCCTCATTTCTTTTGCACTTATTTTTCTTATTCCTCTATTTCATTACATTTGCTTACTTCTTTCTTCATTTTCTTTCTTCATTCTTCACTTTACCATTTTTCCTTTTTCCAGCCTGATCTCTCAGTCAGTCACTGTGTGTATTTTGATCCCTGTGGTTCCGGAGAAGACATTTGGCAAGATCTTTATGAAGATGGCTCCCTCACCAAAAGTGGTAAATACAAAGTATATACTACTTTCCTTATTTTCACTGGCATCTACCCTTTATCCGATGGTTGGTCATTTAACTTGTGACCCGAGTCCAACTACTATTGTTGTTGCTATTCTATTAACGTCTTCATATTTTGTTTATTCTATCAAAAACTTCGACCAATATTTTATGGCATTTTCAAATTCTGCTGGGGTTGACTTTACCTTTCATTCTTCCAGGGCCAATAAAATAAGTACCAGTAGTGGGGCTCCGAAAGGGGTCCCAGGGAGTAGTGTCCCTGCTTTGAGCTAATCTTCCACCACATTTCTTAAAAATTATGGTAGAGGCCTTGGTCTTTTGCACCACTCATGTCTAGAAACTGAGGTTGGTGGGTAAGCAAAGGCATGCTCTCTGTAGAAAATTCCAGCTCCATAAAAACCTCATGACAATAGCAAAGGAGAATGGACACAGCCAGCCCAAAGGTTGGGGTGGGCTGCACCTGCCTACCTCGGTTACTATGGCATTGAGGTAGATCCAGCCACCCACCGTTAACAGGGACAAAACCCAGATTTAAAACACTGGATGATGATGATGCTGATGATGAAGACTGAAGTTGATGTAATTAATTTACCCCCTCCCCTCAAATTGTTGGCCTGGTGCTAAAATTTGAAATCAGTATTTCATAGCATTACCTATCTGTCATGTTTTTCTGCCAAAGGTTTTTCTGACTCTCTTTCATGTTTCATTTCAAACACTTCATCATACATTTCTACCAATCTGCCATACATTTATATCAGTCCATTAAATAGTCCTATCAGCCCATCATACAGTGCTGTCGGTCTATCAGGCATTTGTATTTGTCCCTCAGACCGTAACCTCGTGGCCTATGCCAGGGGTGTAACCAGTCCACTTATGCGTGCCTTTCCTTCATTGGACATGTGGTATTATCTAATACCACAAAACAAAGAGCTTAACCCTTCAACATTCAGATTTCGTGTTAGGAAGGGCATCCAACCATAGAGACCACACTGGAGCCTGGTGCAGCTCTCCAGCTTGCCAACTCTGGTCAAACTGTCCAACACATGCCAGCATGGACAACAGACATTAAATGATGATGATGATGATGATTGCTTTATCAAATGTGATTCTTATTTACTCACATTATTTTAAATTAATCATGCATTGTCTTGCAGCTTTGAGATTTTTATGATGTGATTGTTTATTTTTCAGAACTGCATTGTAAAGTAGGTTTCAGAGACTAGACCTGCCCTGTTTGATCGTAAAGCAGGTTGAATATCTGGGCCTGATATGGTCAGTTTAAATGCTAAAGGGTTAACATTCTTCTTTCAAATATCAGGAAACATACTTTCCAAATGTTTGGGTTTCGTTTTTTACCAGCTTTTTTTTTATTATATTTGTTTTCTGTTGCATCAGTTATTCCACCTGTTGGTATTTTTATTGCCTTGTAGAAGCCGACTTTGAAAGTAAAACTGAACCAACGAAGAAAAACAGTGAATGTGCAGTAGGTGTATGTTGCAAGTGTGCAGTTACAGCTGGTGGCCCTTCTAAGCAAATGGAATTCTCCCTTAGCTGGGACATGCCAAATATTCATTTCAAATCAAAAGGACAGAATTATCGAAGGTAAAAATATACGTTGATTTTCTGAAAATATGCAAAACCTATCTTTGGTTTTGTAAAGTATATTTGAATAGAATATCAAAGCCTAAACTAGAAGTGAATGTGATGTAGAGTGATTTATATACAGCTGAATACACGTCATTGATTGGTTGAAATTACTGAAATACGAGAACTTTAACGTGAAATAACTTCATAAATATAAGTTTTTCTCAAAAATGCTAAGAGTAAAAGATATTTTATATGGCACATTCTACCAGTGTCCGAAGTCTGAAAGTGTTCAGTTACAAAAAATTATTTTTAAAATCTGTCGGTCAAAAGCTAAAGATCCAGCTGGAGAGCTGCACAAGGCTCCAGTTGTCTGTTTTGGCATGATCGCCATGGCTGGATGCCCTTCGTAATGCTAACCACTTTACAAAGTGGACTGTGTACTTTTTATGTGTATTTTTTAGAGTACTTTTGAGTACTCTATGCATGGCACCAGCACCAATACTTTTTTTTACACGGCACCGGTAGAGGCACTTTATATGACACCAGAATCAGTGCTTTATACGTGGCACCAGATGGGTGCTTTTTACATGATATCAACACCAGTACCCTTTATATGTGGTACATATAAAAACACCAGTGCTTTTTATATGTGGTACATATATGCTTTTTATATATCGTACAGGCGCAAGTGCTTTTTACATGGCACCAGCACCAGTGCTTTTATATGTGGCACCAGCACAGGTGGTTTTCAACATGGCGACAAATGTGGTTTATATTAATGGTTTGACTATTAATTAGCTCCTGATTTACATTCTATAAAGTAGAATCCTACACAGAAGGTCTTTATATGTTTGAAAAGTCAATTTACTTTGACTGCTACTAGTTTGCTATTTATTTTCTTTTCAAGACGCTACACACGCTGGTTTGGCCACACAACGCAAGCGGCACCGCAACTCTGTAGTTATGCCCTGAATAACTACAAAACCTGGGAACAGAAGATTGAAGCTTGGCAAAACACTGTCTTACAGAACAAGTAAGTATACTCTAGTCTAGGCACAAGGCCCGAAAATTTTGGGGAGGGGGTCAGTCGATTAGATCAACCCCAGTTTGCAACTGGTACCTAATTTATCATCCCCGAAAGGATGAAAGGCAAAGTCGACCTCAGTGGAATTTGAACTCAGAACATAAAGAGAGACGAAATACCTGTTTATTTACTACACACAAGGGGCTAAACACAGAGGGGACAAACAAGGACAGACAAACGGATTAAGTCGATTACATCAACCCCAGTGCGTAACTGGTACTTATTTAATCGACCCCAAAAGAATGAAAGGCAAAGTCGACCTCGGCGGAATTTGAACTCAGAACGCAGCGGTGGACGAAATACCGCTAAGCATTTCGCCCGGTGTGCTAACGTTTCTGCCAGCTTGCAGTATGATGGACTATTTTGTTGAAAGCAACATATTAGAGCACCCAGTTGATCAATCAATTGATTTATCTCCTCATTGAACTGGAGTGTAGGTGGCTGAGTATTCCTCAGTCATGTGAATCTTTAACATAACATAATTCTCAGTCAGAATCAGTATAACACACAATGAGTGACAGGGTCGGACCTTTGTATTATGGGTACAATTGACCAAATAAGGTTCTATGTCATTTCTTTCTACCCATCTTTTGTCACAAGATGTGGGTCTTGTACAACACACTAACCCTGTACTCTGAAAAGACTCTAAACCAATATGTCATGAAGTGGTATTGAAGCAAGGATCTTGTGAGTGCAAAGTAAACTTCATAACCGCTTGGTCCTACTTCAGTCTATGTAGTTGGGTGGTTCATTCATATAGATAGATATGCACATGTGTACACACACGCCCACACCAGTACATACATATATATATATATATATATATTATTTATATTATATATATACATAGGTGCAGGAGTGGCTGTGTGGTAAGTAGCTTGGGTTCATTCCCACTTGGGCAAGAGTCTTCTACCAAAGCCTTGTAAGTGGATTTGGTAGACGGAAACTGAAAGAAGCCCATTGCATATATGTATGTGTGTGTATATGTTTGTGTGTCTGTGTTTGTCCCCCCCCCTCCAACATCCGATGGTGGTGTGTTTATATCCCTGTAACTTAGCAGTTTGGCAAAAGAGACCACTAGAATAAGTACTAGGCTTACAAAGAATAAGTCCTGGGGTCGATTTGCTCGACTAAAAGGCGGTGCTCCAGCATGGTCGCAGTCAAATGACTGAAACAAGTAAAAGATAATATGCACACACCTAAAGCTCATTTCTGATATTAGAATCCTCTCTGAACTATTAGCTGTGCCTAATCTAAAGTTTCATCAACAATCTCCTCCTCCCTGGTTTTTTTTTCCATTTTTTTTTTTGGTGTTAACAAAATTATTGTAAATCTTTTCGTTCTTGTCTTAGCGATCTTCCTGCTTGGTACAAATCAGCTTTATTTAATGAATTGTATTATGTGAGTGATGGTGGCACTGTATGGCTGGATCCTGTTCCAAACCCTGATCTCTCTTCCGAAACCAAAGAAGAAATACCTGCTGTGATAAAAGAATTTGGCAAGTTTGCTTATCTCGAAGGTAACAAAACTAATTCAGTCTTTGAATATTCTGTTATAAACATTTCATTTCCATTATTTCTGAGATCAAGTTGAATGTCCAGTTGGAAGAAACAGGTGATTGGGGGACCAGGTAGATTGGTGCTTAGTTTCATTTTTCTTTGAAATGGTCACATGTGAATGGTTGACTCTTATAGTACTAGCTGACCATGTACCATCAATAGGAGGAGGAAGAGACCCCCTTCAGTCATGACTGACCAGGGATTGCACCTAGAAAGTTACCCTCTTAGCCACAAGTCCGGGCAAGATTGTTTGTGGAAGGCTAACAGTCGCCCATGCATACCGGCCTCCCCTCTCCACACCAATGATGTTATCCAAGGGAAAGGCAAAGCGGCCGATACAGCTTGGCACCAGTGACGTCGCAACTCATTTCTACAGCCTGAGTGAACTGGAGCAACGTGAAATAAAGTGCCTTGCTCAAGAACACAACACACAGTCCAGTCTGGGAATCAAACTCACAACTTCATACTCTAACCACTGAGCCATGCGCCTTCACATACCATCAATAATGACTGCTAAATGTAGTATTTTATATATAAATATGATACATAATAATCACACATACAAACATTCACATACTTCCTTTGTACACGCACACACATATGCACATATACTCACACAAAGTTGAAAACTGATATTTTTTCACCCCTTCCTTCCTTATTCATCTATCACCTCTTCCTTTCTCTCATTGCTATTACTTTCTCTCATTCCCTCTCCATCAGGGCTATTACTCTCACTACTTCTCCTTCATTGAATTACTATTTTCTTTCCTCCTCCGCATCCTGTGTGATCCTGGACAAATATATATATATCATCATCATCATCATTTAGCGTCCGCTTTCCATGCTAGCATGGTATATATATAGATATATAATTCCAAGCTAACAGGGGAAAAAAATTTCCATTTAGCACACTAAATCAAAATTCATGATAAAATATATATATATATATATATATATATATATGTATGTATGTATTATGGTCCAACCCATGCTAGCATGGAAAACGGACGTTAAACAATGATGAACAATGATGTATGTATGTATATATATATATAGAATTTAGAGACAAACCACTATTTAGTTATTACAACAATAGTGAAAAGGCATTATCTATAATAACCACATAGAAATTAATTAAATATCTTATAATTATTATTCTTATAATCTCATAACAAATCGAGATTTTTAGAGTAATAATTATAAGATTTTTAATTAATTTCTATGTGGTTATTATAGATAATACCTTTTCACTATTGTTGGAATAACTAAATAGTGGTTTGTCTCTAAATTATATATAATATATATATATACATATATATATATATATATAAACACAAATAAATAAAAACACTATGCTCATTATTATTATTTTGGGAGATTTCCAAATAAATTCAGGTAGATCCGACTGATTGTACATAGTTCTCTCAGAAATTAAATGAACCAAATATTTTGGGAGAAAGTGCTGAAGAAGTAGATCAAACAAGAGTTGAAGAACATTGGTTCTCACTGGCAAGATAAGATGGGATTAAGTTAGAAACACAAAATGCTGTTGTTGACTGACCAACGAATGGAGAGGATAAACCAGACTGAAATGGCTACGCAGATTAAGATAAGCTTTGAAATTGACAGAATGGGCTAAATGCCATTTCTCTGTTTAGCTTTGGCTACTTAGTCTAGAGTAGCAGCTGTATTCACTTCATGCTTGAGTGATTAGCAATAGGGGAAGAATTTTAAAAATTACAAAGGAAACACAAGCTCAGACTATTTCTTCCACAGTAATTCTTATGTAATTACAATTGCATGTTATCAAGACAGAAACCGTACAAGATGAAGGTGGCGAGCTGGCAGAAATGTTAGCACGCCAGGCAAAATGCTTAGCAGTATTTCGTCTGCCGCTACGTTCTGAGTTCAAATTCCGCCAAGGTCGACTTTGCCTTTCATCCTTTAGGGGTCGATAAATTAAGTACCATTTACACACTGGGGTCGATGCAATCGACTTAATCCATTTGTCTGTCCTTGTTTGCCCCCTCTATGTTTAGCTCGTTGTGAGCAGTAAAGAAATATGAAATAAGAAACCATACAAGATGAAAAGATATTAAATAATGTAAAACCAAAAAATTGAATATAATTCACAAATATGTAAATACTCAAAAGTGCAAACAGAAAATACAACCCATTCTCTGTAAAAGAATTATTCAATAAAGTGTTTGGACTCATAATATGAAAAAAAACTTTTTATTTTGTCTTTTTTTGTGTTTTTCTTTAAAGGCCATGAATATCGAATGTACAATACTTATGATGTCCATTTTTATGCTTCATTTGCTCTGCTGACCTTGTGGCCCAAACTACAGCTGTGTCTTCAATATGATTTTGGTAAGGTACCCCAGTTAATTGTTAATTCAATATCAATAATGATTTCTCAGAACCCAGAGAAAAAAGTCAGAGTGGATGCAAACTCTGTTTGACTTTTTCTTCTCTTTTTCTCTGCCCCCTGACAAAGGATTCAATCTGAAACATTCGATGTATAATGTATACACACATAACTGATGTATACACACTAAGCTATAAATCAATTCCATTGGTTCTTTATACCCACCGAACATTATGGCTTTTGGAGATAAACATATAATTCAAAAACCGTACTGCATCTTCGTGCAGCACCAAGTTTTGTCAGTGAACAGGTTGCGGTCTCAAAGCAACGAAAATTTTTTGACAAATTAAATTTAAATGTTGAAGTGAATCTAACGGTTTTTCTGTGTTTCTTAAATGGCTTACAAACACCTTCCACGCTGCAATTGTTTTCGTTCCAGCACATGATCTCAGATCAGGTCACTTGCTATGCAAGTACATCTCCATATAATTCAGTTTTTTTTTATTTTCTTACTTTCAGCGAAAGCTATTGATCAAGAAGACCCTACTATAGTTGAATATCTGATGTGTGGCACCAAAGGACCAAATAAATCACCAAAATCTATTCCTCATGATTTAGGAGATCCAGGTATGGGAAAGAGATTTGTTTTACCTCATTTTTTGTTTATTTGTTGTTTTACTTTACATTTACAGCTTGGTTTTAGTCAAGGATAACTTGTGACCCCCAGGGAAATTTATCATAGATTATGTAACTAGCATTCCGTCGGTTACAACAACGAGTGTTCCAGTTGAATCAATCAGCAGAACAGCCTGCTCGTGAAATTAATGTACAAGTGGCTGAGCACTCCACAGACACTGGTACCCTTGTAGCGGTATGAGTAGCAAAAGATATTGAGGTAGCAGGTGAAATAGGTATGTGGACGACATCAAAGTAAAACAATGGAAAAGCATTGGATTGTGGTTTAAATAATTTATTTAATTCACACTTGCATTTATGTGTTGTATACACAATGAAGGCCACTACATGACATTAACAAAGTAAAAATAAATGCACAGGAGAAATACTTTGTTGATGAGATGAGGGAGAACCAGGCTTGTTTTGTGTCTGTGTGTGTGTTGGTCATTTGGTCGTGTCTCTTTTACTCTTTTACATGTTTCAGTCATTTGACTGTGGCCATGCTGCAGCAACACCTTTAGTCGAGCAAATCAACCCCAGGACTTATTCTTTGTAAGCCTAGTACTTACTCTATCAGTCTCTTTTGCCAAACTGCTAAGTTAGGGGGACGTAAACACACCAGCATCAGTTGTCAAACAGACACACAAACATACACGCACACACAAACACACACACACATATACATTCCAACCCATGCTAGCATGGAAAACAGACGTTAAACGATGATGATGATGTTGATGATGATGCCACATATATACATGACGGGCTTCTTTCAGTTTCCGTCTACCAAATCCACACACAAGGCTTTGGTCGGCCCGAGGCTATAATAGAAGACACTTGCCCAAGTTGCCATGCAGTGGGACTGAACCCAGAACCATGTGGTTGGTAAGCAAGCTACTTACCACACAGCCACTTCTACGCCTAGGTGTCTGTTTATGTTCTGCCATTGCTATTGTGTTGGGTTGTTCATACTGAATATGTAGCTCTCTGTTGTCTGATGTCTCTTGACCATTTGCCTCTTGATGGCTATCTGGTTATCTGTCATGTGTCTGACTGTATTTATAATGGTCATCCCAGCTAGAAAGACAGAAATACCACAGGAGTAATTTGGCCTCCTGTCCACTTGAACCTTAAATGACACAGCTCAGGTCAGATGTTGAAGAGAAATCCATCCATCATTTTGTGACAGAACAAAGAAATTTCTCTCGCACCTGTTTGGCCAGTGGTGGATCAGACGAGCAAGAATCCTTAGATTCAGTTTCGAATCTCAGCTTGGAAAAAGGAAGTGTTAGTTTTTACACCTTTAATGTAGTTCTCAGGAAGATTCAGTGTGACACAGAACGTGACAAGATTGGCCCATTTGAATTTCACGTACAATTCATTTTTGCCAGCTATGTCCATATAATATACTCAGTTATCCATTATATATCTAATTAGATAACTATTCACATAATTAGACTTTTGATAGTCTACAATTACTGCCTTGTGAGGCTTTTGAAGTTATGGAGGATTGGCTACAGTCTCTTAGGGACTCTGTAAAAACATTCTAATCACCCTGGTCTGTTTTTTTCTTTTTTTTTGTTTGAGTCATTTGACTGTGGCCATGCTGGAGCACCACCTGTAGTTGAACAAATCGACCCCAGGACTTATTCTTTGTAAGCCTAGTACTTATTCTATTAGTCTCTCTTGCCGAACCGCTAAGTTACATGCCTAAGATTTTTCCTAATATACTAAGCATAAATACTATAGTATCTGCAGTAAATTTATGGTGAAATTCTCATTCTCAACATCTAACGTAGATGATAACATTGGCTGTACCTGTATCTCTAAAATTAAGAAGTACGTCTATTCAACCCCAATTACAGGCAAAACTCAAACACACGTAAATGGTAAAGGAACAGAAACTTAAAGATAGCGACAAATATAAAGATCTGAAAGAAATACCACAAAGCACAGGAAACAACATTTAACCCTTTCGTTACTGTATTTATTTTGAGATGCTCTGTGTTTCTTTCAATTTCTTTAAATATAACAAAGAATTTAGTAAAATAATTTAGTTATCATTAACTCTCTTTTACTCTTTTACTTGTTTCAGTCATTTGACTGCGGCCATGCTGGAGCACCGCCTTTAATCGAGCAACTCGACCCCGGGACTTATTCTTTTGTAAGCCCAGTACTTATTCTATCGGTCTCTTTTGCCGAACCGCTAAGTAACGGGGACATAAACACACCAGCATCGGTTGTCAAGCAATGCTAGGGGGACAAACACACACATGCATATATATACATATATACGACGGGCTTCTTTCAGTTTCCGTCTACCAAATCCACTCACAAGGCTTTGGTCGGTCCAAGGCTATAGTAGAAGACACTTGCCCAATGTGCCACGCTGTGGGACTGAACCCGGAACCATGTGGTTGGTAAACAAGCTACTTACTACACAGCCACTCCTGCGCCTAGTTAAGCTAGTTTTAGGAACATAAGTTGTGACTAAGGTTTGGTGGAAGATTTTAATTCAGAACTTTTGAAAACAAGACATTTGTACTCAGAGCCAAAGGTTGTTTCAGCCAGGTTGGTATCGAAAGGGTTAAATTGATAAAGTGTATGAGAAAGGAAGAGAGATAAAGATCACTGTTAATTTGATTTAGCACACATTTTCTCAATCCATCAAAATCAAACCAAATCAAATCAGATATCAGAAAGCAGAACCAAAATCGAAGCCGATCAACATCAATGGAAATTGCAGCTGTGATACCAGTGCCGGTGACAAGTAAGCGAACCATCCGATCATGGCCGTTGCCAGCGCCGCCCCGACTGGCCTCCGTGCCGGTGGCACGTAAAAAGCACCATCCATTCGTGGCCGTTGCCAGCCTCGCCTAGCCCCCGTGCCGGTGGCACGTAAAATGCACCATCTGTCCATGGCCGTCTGCCAGCTCCGTCTGGCACCTGTGCGGGTGGCACGTAAAAAGCACCCACTACACTCACGGAGTGGTTGGCGTTAGGAAGGGCATCCAGCTGTAGAAACACTGCCAGATCAAACTGGGCCTGGTGCAGCCTTCTGGCTTCACAGACCCCAGTTGAACCGTCCAACCCATGCTAGCATGGAAAGCGGACGCTAAATGATGATGATGAGGATGATGATTATGACAACTTCTGAATCTGCTGCCACACTTCTTCTCCACTTCTGTTATTCTCAGTTTGTAGTAACGATTCTTGTTTGTCTTATTTTGTAGAAGACGAACCTTGGGTTCGGGTGAATACCTATAACTTGCACCCAACGCATGACTGGAAAGATCTCAACCTGAAGTTTATCCTACAAGTGTTTCGGGATTATTATGCCCTGAAAGATTTACAGTATTTGAAGGACATGTACCCAAAAGTAAAGGTACATCAACCTTCCTTTCATTACCATATTTTTGTTGAAATATGCTGCTTTTGTTCCAATTAATTTTGAAGATAATGAAAAATTTATTAAAATTATTTTGTCAATTTTAGGCTGGAGTTTGGAACATAAATTAACATGGAATTTTGATGGAGAGCTCTAACCCTTTAGCATTTAATCCAGCCATATCCAGCCTAAATATTAAACCTGTTTTACCTTCAAACTGACCAGATCCAACCTCTCACACCTACTCTAAAATGTCATTCTAAAAATATTCAAACTATATATATACACACACACACACACACACACACACACACACACATATATATTGGGTTGTCCGGAAAGTTGTGCCAATTTTTAAAGGAAAGAAAAAGGTCAATAAATACTTGTCATTACATTTTTAATCAGCTAAATATGAACCATTTTGTTGCACAATGCATCTCCATCTTTCCCTTTACTTGAAAATACCCTCTTCCCAGACTTGAGGTGGTTTCATAATACAAACTGATAATATTGTGACAGGTAATGGAACATTGAACTCTTGGTCATTTCAAGATCTTTTGAGAGTTTGTACCCTGGGGTACTTTCTACTTACTTGAAATACAGGAGAGGACCAGCTACAGGCAGGGCCTCAAAAAAAAAAATCTAGCTGACCCATGGGAGCATGGAAAAGTGGATATTAAATGATGATGGTGATGATGGTGGTGGTTGTGGTGGCAGCAGCAGCAGCAGTGGCAGCAGCAGTGGAGGGGAAAAAACTTGAGGCTTCCAAATGGCTAACTGCTTCTCCTCTTTCTGTACTTCATTACATATCTGAATTATAAAACGAGTCTTTCATCATATTATAGAGTATCATGACAGAAGCTCAAAAATGGGATAAAGATGGTGATGGTTTGATTGAAAATGGAGGTTTTGCTGACCAAACTTTTGATGCCTGGACTGCAACTGGTGCCAGGTAAAACTTACTAATTCTTTCCTTTTTTTCTTGCCCACCACTTTGTATTGTTAAAGGTATGCCACAGCACTGCAGACTCACTGAAGTCTTGTTAATTCTTTAGCTGTAGAGGAAAGACTGTGCATTTTAAGAAGTGAGTTGGTCATGGACTTATGGACAAGATTGGTGACAGATA
Organism: Octopus sinensis; assembly: GCF_006345805.1. Taxonomy (NCBI): domain Eukaryota; kingdom Metazoa; phylum Mollusca; class Cephalopoda; order Octopoda; family Octopodidae; genus Octopus; species Octopus sinensis. The sequence continues at coordinate 9,637,389 of NC_043008.1, forward strand.
TGCACTGACAATATTTTGGTACCGGTGGCACATAAAATGCTCCTAGCACACTCTGTTAAGTGGTTGGCATTAGGAAGGGCATCCAGTTGTGGAAACCATGCCTCAGCAGACAGTTGGAGTCTGGTCAGCTCTCTCCTAGCCAGTTCCATTTTAAATTGTCCAACTCATGCCAGCATGGAAAGCGCACATTAAATGATGATGGTGATGATGATGATGACGCCGACACCAACGATGACAATCCACCACTGTCAGCACAAGCTTTTCAAATGACCACTTGTCTTATTATAAACAATCATGGATACCTGATAAGGTATGTCATAAGAGGCATTTAAAAGATTTGACAATAAGAAGGGCATCCAGCTATAAAATACTGCCACAGAGGACCCATCCAACCCATTCCTGCGGAATTTGAACTCAGAACATAAAGACAGACAAAATACCACTAAGCATTTCGCCCGGTGTGCTAACGATTCTTATTTCTTTATTGCCCACAAGAGGCTAAACATAATGAGGACAAACAGGGACAGACAAAGGGATTAAGTTGATTGCATCAACCCCAGTGCCTAACAGGTACTTAATTTATCGACCCCCGAAAGGATGAAAGGCAAAGTTGACCTCAACGGAATTTGAACTCAGAACGTAACGGCAGACAAAATTCCGCTAAGCATTTCGCCCAGCGTGATAACGTTTCTGCCAGTTTGCCACTTTCTAGTATATAAATATTGAAGAAAGAAACTTGGTAATTTCTGTAATTTTATTATTTTTTTCTTTTACCAATATTGTAGTGCTTACTGTGGAGGAATTTGGTTGGCTGCTCTGCGTCTCACTGTAGAAATGGCTAAAATTCTTGAAGACAGAGACACTGAAATAAAGTTCACTGAGATTTTGCACGAGGGAAAAGAATCATTTGACAAAAAACTATGGAATGGTATTCATCCTTTTGGTCTTTTTTTTTTTGTTATTTTTGTATATGTTATTTCTTATTGATGTCATCAGTCAGACTTGGAATAAGAAGTTGTTATATATTGGTTCCAAACTTTGGCTTAAGGCCAGCAATTTTGGGGGAGGGTTAAGTTGATTACATTGACCTCAGTGTTCAACTGGTACTTATTTTATTGACCCCCAAAAGGATAAAAGACAAAGTTAACCCCAGTGGAATTTGAACTCAGAACATAAAGACAGACAGTATACCGCTAAACATTTTGCCTGCCATGCTAATGAGTCTGCCAGCTTGCCAACTTGGAAATAGTTGTATATTCAGGCTGCACTTTTGCAACAAAGCAAACCAAGATCAATGCTGCCCTCCTCCTCCTCTTCTTCTTCTTCTTCTTCTTCTTCTTCTTCTTCTTCTTCTCTTCTTCTTCTTCTCTTCTTCTTCTTCTTCTTCTTCTTCTTCTTCTTCTTCTTCTTCTTCTTCTTCTTCTTCTTCTTCTTCTTCTTCTTCCTCCTCCTCCTCCTGCTGTTGCTTCTGTTGCTTCTATTATTTTTATTATTTTATTATCATTATTTATAGTATTTCAAGTTCTGTGCTGCCAGAAACGTTGCTGTGCTGAGCAAAATGCTTCGCAGCATTTCACCTAACTTTACATTCTGAGATCAAATCCTGCCGAGTTCAGCTTTGGTCGACCCAAGGCTATTGTAGAAAAATACTTGCCCTAGGTGTCACGCAGTGGGACTGAACCCAGAATCATGTGGTTGCGAAGCAAGCTTCTTACCAGTGCACTTGTCTTATATTGATCCTATGAATTATTGCCTCTTTGTGAATTATTGTTTATTTAGTAATTATTACTTACTAATTGTTGTCCTCTTGCTAAACAGTCATCTTACCGGTTTCGCTTTTTCATCATTTCAGGTTTATACTATAATTATGATTGCAGTGATAAACCTTACCATGACAGTATCATGGCAGCTCAACTTATTGGTCAGTGGTTCATCAGAGCTTCAGGTATTCAGGATGACTTAGTAAGTACAGCAACCGTTCATCTCATTCCCTTTCCAAAAACATGTTTCTACCGATTTTACAGAATCTTCCTTCCATTCCCCACACAAATAATGATAGAGCCACTGGGCCTACTAATGTCCCTTCCCTTAACCTCAATGAATGATCTGCAGAGCTAGCCCTTATCCTTTTCAAACTCTTCTTAAAGACTCTATGCTTGGAATGACCAATTATAAACATCATTGGAACTCACAAGGTACAGGAAACTTCTATATATATATATATATATATATATATATATATATATATATATATACCATTCTGCTTAAATAATGGAACTGCAGATACAATATCCTTACGTATCTCATGTCTGTTTTCCTCCACTTCACTCTGTATTTCATATCTTCTCTATAATAACTATTACTTGACCATTTTCTCGCACCATCTCTGATGAAGGGATATATAAAATATCCCGGAAACAGCTATAAGACCTTCTCTTTATAAATGTTCTGCAAACTTTCACAGCTTTGGATTTTTTTATCTCATTCTGTTAATATTTATATATATAAGCATGCTAATATACGACTTACGTTGGACTCCTCATTCATATCATCACCGAACCTGGAGCTTAACATATATATATTATATTTTTGACGGACTCCACTGAGGATCTGCAAATTAATTGTGTAAGTAAATTTGCATAATTTATTAACAGTGAAACAATTGTATGGGGTTAATCTATATTTTTGTTATTTTTCATTTGTCCTGCTCGCTTACGTTCATAGTGTGCTAAGTTTTTCTTGAGAACAATTTTTAGTGGTTGAGACTCATGCAGATCTCTCTTTAGTGGATTCTGTCTCATATATATATATATATATATATAGCATCATCATTATCATCGTCATCATCATTTAATGTCCATGTTTCATACTGGTATGAGTTGGATGGTTTGCTAGAATCCCAAAACTGCAGATCTATGCCCTAATGTCTGCTTTGACATGGTTTCGCTGGCTGGATGCCCTTCCTAGCATAGCACCCACCATTTGGGAGTTGATAAAATAAGTACCGGTTGAGTACTGGAGGGAGGGGTCGATTTAATCAACTTAGCCTCTCACCTGATATTGCTGGCCTTGTGCCAAAATCAGAAAGCAATATTAGCAAAATATTCTTTTCTACTCCAGGCACAAGGCCCGAAATATTTTGGTGGGAGGGAGGGACAGTCGATTAGATCGACCCCAGTACGCAACTGGTACTTAATTTATCGATCCCAAAAGGATGAAAGGCAAAGTCGACCTCTGCGGAATTTGAACTCAGAGCGTAAGGACAAACGAACTAATATTAGCAAAATATTAAAATATGTAATATATGTGTTTCCTTTATCAAAGGTGATCTGGAATGTTCCATTTGTATATTGCAGGTATTTCCATCTCAAAAGGTCAGAAGTGTGTTGAAGGTGATTTATGAACATAATGTAATGAAACTGAATAATGGTAACTGTGGCGCCGTCAATGGTGGGAGACTGGATTGCATGAAAGACACGACCAATTGCCAGGCTGAGGAATTTTGGGTGGGAATCATCTACTCATTGGCTGCGACTATGATACAAGAGGTAAGTCTTGTGTTTTCAGAATCTATTTCTTTTATGTACCTTATTGTTTACTATACGCCCAGCTGTGGCTGTGTGGTAAGAAATTTGCTTCCCAACCACATGGTTCTGTGTTCAGTTCCACTACGTGGCACCCTGGTGTCTTCTTATATCTTTACTACCCACAAGGGGCTAAACACAAAGGAGGCGAACAGGGACAGACAAACGGATTAAGTCGATTACATCGACCCTAATGCATAACTGGTACTTAATTTATCGATCCTGAAAGGATGAAAGATAAAGTCGACCTTGGCGGAATTTGAACTCAGAACGTAGAGGCAGACAAAATACCGCTAAGCATTTCGCCCGGCGTGCTAACGTTTCTGTCAGCTCACCGCCTGGTGTCTTCTACTATAGCCTCAGCCTAACCAAAGCCTTGTCAGTGGATTTGATGGATGGAAATTTAAAGAAGCCCAATGTGTGTGTGTGCATGTGTTGTGTCTGTTTGTCCACCATCTCCACCCCACCCCACCCCAAACACCACTTGATAACTGGTGTCGGTGTGTTTATGTCCCCACAGTCAAATGACTATAACCAGTAGAAGATAAAAACTAGCTACAGTGATCAATTTGTTGTTTAATTTTTTGCCATTCTGAAGGGCAGTGCGGAAACAAGTCTCCACTGTCCTGATATAAAGGACTTTCATGATGGCATGGGGTAGATGATTTGACAGGAACTGGCAAACCAAGGGGCTGCTCTAGACTCCAGTAATTTATTTTGGCATGGTTTCTATGGCTGGATACCCTTCCTAGTACCAACCACTTTATGGAGTGCTTTTTATGAAACACCAGCATTGGTGCTTTTTATATATAATAATAATAATGATAATAATGAAATTATTGTATACAGTGCTCAGGTGCACCACAACTTGTCAAAAGTGCGTATAAAGCATATGCAGTAATGTACAAATGTCTGGAAAGTGAACAGTGTATGAATCAGATACATGCTTGCGTGTGTATGAAGGGGAGAAAATCAGGTGTAGTGTTGGCGAATCTCAGGAAGCATGGAAGTTTTGGAGGATGCAATGCTCCGACAACTAACAACTGATGCCAGCAGTTTGTTCCGGCACCAGCACTGGTGCTTTTCATGTGGTACCTGCATGGGTTCTTTGTACATGACCCAAGCATGGATGCTTTTTACATGGTGCCAGCACAGGTGTTTTTCTATGTGCATCGGCACCCACAGGATCACCACATAGCTTGCAAGACAAGGGCCTCTCGGCTTAGAAGGGTGGAGAAACCAAGAGAAGTGATCATGTGTGAGGCAAGAGACTGGAGCATGACAGGACAAGGATAGCTGTGTTACTACAGAGAAGATACTTGGCTACCCCTGTAGCACAAGGAAGGAGAGGGTTGTAGGAAAGAGTGAGAGAGGGCCTCTCAAAAGGGAACAATAAAGGGAAGTATAAATATGTGCTAGTCAAGTACCGGGAACAATATAATCAACTGCTCTCTGCCCCCATTTGCAGGCGATGTACCTACATTAGAAATTGCATATGAAGCTATAAGCGTTGGGTATTTAGTTATCTCCCTTTACATTCAGATCTCATAATGGATCGACTTAGCTATTTATACTTGCATGATTGATAAAATAAGTTACTGGAATTTACTAAGGCTTATTTAATGAATTGTGTTCCTCACCCAAGATTACATCTTTGTCACCCGACTTTTTAGGCAGAATAAAGTTACAGTAACTCTCATGTTCAGCAGGAGCTACCTTGTGTAGTGAAAGCCTTACTTTCTGCTCCTCCAACCATGACCTGCACTCGTTAAAAATTTCTTCATATCTTCTATAATATGCGAGAAATGTAATACCCTCCTCTAGATTATACGTAAATTCAGAAATTGCATTAGCCACATCTTCTGGCATAAACGAGCTTACTGGATTTTCAGTCTTCGTCGACTGTAACTCAATTAATTGTTGTTGTTGTTGTTGTTGTTGTTGTTATAGTATTTCTGGCAGAACCGTTAGCACACTGAGTGAAATGCGTAGCCGTATTTTATCTGCCGCCGAGGTCCACTTTGCCTTTCATCCTTTCGAAGTCGATAACTTAAGTACCAGTTATGCACTGGGGCCGATGTAATCGACTTATTTCATTTGTCTGTCCTTGTTTGTCCCCTCTGTGGGTAATAAAGAAATACATAATATTTGTTTTTGCAACTGCTGTAGTTGTTCCTGTTGCTTCTCTTGAAGCTGTACTTCTGCGGCTTATAGGTTTTCCACGACCCAGAAATTCTCAAATGACCAATGTGAGTTTCGAATGATCCTCGTTGCCAGATGTTTTATCCTTGTGGATAAACGAATACACTACAACAGTGTAATAACAATATAATCAAAACAAATCACAGTAACCACACGGAACATAACAACAATCTTTTAAGGACCAACCGTCCAACACGCTAACTCATACTGTGAACTTTGTTCTCCAACTTCGAACTATTAACACACAAACTGTAGAACTAGCACTAACTACCTCACTCACTCAGACCACTATTATTTGTATGTAGTGGTCCAGTCCATTCTTACTTGGTGGGGGATCGTATTCACATACAACTGAATTGAAGTAAAGTTGGTTAATCAGATAATGTAGAGTACTTTGATTAATGCAAGGATAGCGTTCCACTTATGTGCAGTTTGTTGCACTTTTTAAACTCAATCTGTTTTAATAAATACATATTTTATTCTGTTGTGTCTGGGGAGAGTCATTCTCTTTTTGTGCTTTATAATGTAACACACTCACCGGTAAAATTTCCACTTATTTCTTATTGAAAGACCATTGAAAGATTATTGAAAAGGTTGCAAGATGCAACGAAAATTTTAGGAAAATAAAAATAAGAAATAAGTGGAAATTTTACCGGTGAGTGTGTTACATTATAAGGTACAAAAAGAAAATGACTCTCCCCAGACACAACAGAATATGCTTCAACACACGAACTCATACAAAGAATCTTGCAAACCAAATCCAAAAACGAAACATTTTATTTTTCTCCTTTATTTATTCCATGAAATCATTTGTGTTTTTTAACTTGTTTTCTGTTTACTTTGTATAACATGCTTCACCCCCTCCTCTCATCTTAATAAACTTGTCCATTCCCATCACCCATCTATTGAAACACCTATGTTTAATGTACCTTGTATTTTGGTGTATCTTTTGAGAAATTATTGGCAGCCGTGTCCACAACAGTCACTTAATTTCATTATATTCCTTCTTCTTTCCAGGGAATGAGCAAAGAAGGGTTCCAGACTGCATGGGGAGCTTATCACATGTGCTGGGAGGTACTTGGACTCTCATTCCAAACACCTGAAGCTTACACACTGGACAATGTCTACCGTTCTCTTGGCTACATGCGGCCATTGGCTATTTGGTCCATTCAGTGGGCATTGTCCATTACTCAGTCCACATCTCCAATATCAAATCCTCTTTGACCAGTGACTCACCTTTCCTTTTTATTCAATCATTGCTGACCCTGAAAACACCAGGACAGTCGCTGTTATATTTATTACAGTTCCCCAATAAACCAAAAATATGTTCTTATGCTTTAAACAACCAAAATTAAACTGAGTTTTTGGTGGAATGTAATTTCATCCAGTCTCTTCCAGTCTCTTCATGTTCTTTATCATCTTTGCATCAACATTCAACATAATTTTCAGGTCCATTTTTCTGTTCTTTAAATCAGTTCTTCTCATTTTTTTAAAGGTTGCTTTTGGTATGTTTATTGTTGTAATTGTTGTGGAGGTGGTGTTGGGACGTGGTGGTGGTGGTGGATGGTGTTGTAGTTTTGAATTTCAAGATGGAACGACTTCACCTAGCTTTACTAATGTCTTTGGAAAAGTCTTGAATACCACTTTTCTTTTGCAATCCTCAACTTTCACTTTTAATGGCATTTCATCCATCTTCAAGTTCCCAGTTCAAATTCTGCCGAGGTCAACTTTGCCTTTCATCCTTTCAGTTACACACCAGGGTTGATGTAACTGATTATCCCCCTCCCCCAAAATTTCAGGCCTTGTGCCTATAGTTGAAAGGATTATTATTATTATTATTATTATTATTGAGTGAGAGAGCAGTGCATACCATCAAAGTGACACTGGGGTAAAATATACGAAGCCCAGTATACCCATCATGACTACTCGTCTGATAAGGGTACACCAGGCACGTGCATCACAACCATATGTGCGCAACATGGCGATCACATATCAAGATAAACAGCACATGACCTTGTAGGTGGGGCTCAGTTAGAATTTTCTTCAGGTCGAGTAGCCCATCCCGCTCAAAAGGTCCCTGAATGAGGGTTGTTTAAGGATGTTGAACGAAACACTCATGTTTCCAGAGGTGAATTATTCAAACCCCAAAGAATCCCTCTCAACACACGACTATGATGCTCCCCCAGTACTTCTGCTCGTGATCAGAGATGCACATATCGTCAGCCACTAAGGGACATGCTCAACTGGTTACGGTCAAACAACTGACAAAGAAATCTATGGTATCGAGCAGAATATTTGCTGAAGCCCATCTTTTATACCAAGACAAAACAATGTACCTGATAACACTTCCAATCAGTTAAGATCAGAAGCCATGAGAGCCACTGCCTGGTACTGCATCAGGGCATTTATTATTATTTTTATTATTATTATTATATGTTTATTTAAGGTGGTGATTTGGCAGAATTGTTAGCACACTCGGCAAAATGCTCAGTAGTATTTTCTCCATCCTAACGTTTTGAGTTCAAATCCCGCTGAGGTCACCTTTGTCTTTCATCCTTTGGAATTGATAAAATAAATTCCGTTTGAGTACTGGGGTCAATGAAATCTACTTACCCCCGCCTCTGAAATTGCTGGCCCTGTGCCAAAATTTGAAATCAATCATCATTATTATTAAGGTTGTGAAAATGCAGAACTGTTGGCATGTTGGATAAAATGCTTGGCCAACCTGAAGCCCATGGGCTGCATGTGGCCCATGGGTTGCATGTGGCCCACAGACTTATCTTGAGGCCCGCTTGATATTTCCTTAAAGTATTGTGTTTAATTTCAAAATAAAATTGTTTGTGTAAAACACTTGTTTCAGAATAAATTTTAAATTCAAAAATGGCAACAAAGCAAAAGCCTACAATTTTATCATTTTTAAACTTAGGTGCAGGAGTGGCTGTGTGGTAAGTGGCTTGCTTACCAACCACATGGTTCCGGGTTCAGTCCCACTGTGTGGCACCTTGGGCAAGTGTCTTCTACTATAGCCTTGGACTGACCGAAGCTTTGTGAGTGGATTTATCAGATGGAAATTGAAAAAAGCCCATCGTGTATATATAAATATATATATGTGTATATGTTTGTGTGTCTGTGTTTGTCCCCCCACCATCGCTTGACAACCAATGTTGGTGTGTTTATGTCCTCGTAACTTAGCGGTTTGGCAAAAGAGACCAATAGAGTAAGTACTAGGCTTACAAAGAATAAGTCCTGGGGTCGATTAGCTCGACTAAAGGTGGTGCTCCAGCATGACTGCAATCAAATGACTGAAACAAGTAAAAGAGTAAACGAAAAATATGCAAAATTCTTGATTCTGTAATTTGATTATTTGTCTATCGGTGCATAAAGTATACAAGCAATCCTCAAAAAAACTTTCTTTGATTAAAGTGCCCCTCAATGTAATTCGAGTTGTCCAGGCTTGGTCTCTATGTTCCATATTCAAATTCCATCAAGGTCAACTTTGCCCTTCATCCTTTCAAGGTTAATAAAACAAGTACCAGTTGAGTACTGGAGTCAATGTAATTGACTTAATTTCTACCTGCTAAATTGCTGGCCTTGTATAATTTATAATTATATATGTATATTTACAAAAAATAGTTATTTGTTAAGAAAACAGATAAATAACTTAACATAAAATGGCTATCATCCATACACAAATAGTATTGTTTTGCAATCGGTCTGGCTTGGCTAGAAAATAAAACTAAGATACACTACAAAAGAAACCTACAGATCTGAGCAAGCATTATTGGTTTAATTAAACATATTTAGTCTTAGTTCCTCCCGTTCATTTGGTCTGTCCACCAGGCAGCAAAACATGTCCAGTCATAGGCACCTGCATTTTCCCATGTTGCTTCAGAAACTCTTTGAATGTGGCGTGCCATGTCATCTTGACTCTTCCCCCTCTTCCTTCGTCCCGAACCAGGGTACAAAAGTTGCAGTGTGGTTGGCAGGCTAGCAATTTGTCCCTAGAGCCACCGAGGAAAACACTCATGTGGAGAAAACAACACAGAAACAGCAAGAAAATTGTCAAGAGTTACATGGGACATATGGCGCCTGTGTCATCCATGTTTTTAACCATTACTGTCCCCAAAAAAGATTTTTTGTTTTCTGTTCGTCTCTGTTGCGTTTCATTCTTTCCTTCTGTGGCTGGCTGATTCAGAGCGGATCTCAGAATTAAACAGCCGAAATCTGCGATGAGGGATCAGTTTCTGACTGAACAATGAAGGCTTTGAATGACCCGTTTGTTTTTTTTTTCCGCCCTTCGTGTATTTCACGTTATTTATTTATGTAAAGGTTTATTATTTATTATATATACATACATATATATATATATATATATATATATACATATATACATATATATATAAACAAGTCAAATTGCGATAAAATAAAATTAATTATTATCGCTGGTGAAACTAGCTCATATATATACATCTATATATGTGTGTGTATATATATATATATATATATATACATATATATATATATACATATATATATACATATATATATATATACATATATACATACATATATACATACATATATATATATACATATATACATACATATATATATATACATATATACATGCATACATATATATATACATACATATATATATACATGGGACAGTTGTAAACGACTGCCTTGTTTATACAGCTTTACCATGGTCAGACAAAGTGGGATTTTCTGGATTACAGTTTCAATAGTCATTACGATTTCATCAGTAAGCCAATAAATCTTGGCCAATCAAAATGTATTTTAGTAGTTTGGTTTCTGTGTACGCATTAAGTAAGTTGTTCTTAGAAGCTTGCTAATGTTAATTACAAAACATTTCCCAACCACCACCACAAGTCGTTCAACAGACACAACATAAAGTTAGTTATACTTGTATCAAAAATATTGCCACTGTCATAGCTAGAAATAGTGGAAACAACGTAACATATAAGAAAAAGCCTCCTGACTACAGCAACTGCAATGGCATTGTAGTGATGTAGGTAGCTAAATAGTTGAATGATCTCCCTTGCAAGGAAGAACAGAGTAACCTCCCTTTTCTAAGTTTCTCGAAACATCTGTGTCATGAGACGTGATTCTTAATTATTCAAGAAGCTTGGCGTTTCTCTTGGAAGTTTCTAGAATGTCTAGCGTTCCATTAATAAAAAACAGCTAGCTAGCCCAGCTTTTCGCTTCTTAGTCGATTAGACTTAGAGCCATTCACGTCATTGCTATGTCCGTCTATTTCTCTATGCCACATGACTGAAAACCACCACTTAGCTGTTATCTCTACATTTTCTATTTCTGAACTTTCTTGCATAGATTACTTCATTCAACTAGATTCTACATTTAGATTATGTATCATCATCGACCAGGAATAAAATATATTTTTATGTAGTAAATATATCGATCTTGAATTATTATTTCCTCTCTATGAACTATTGTAATAACATACATGCAGCCACATCACATCTAGTACTGACTGTATATTCCCACTACAGCGTACTCTGTCTATTAAATAATCAGTACTAAATAAAGGACCTGGCTTATCGAACCAAAATATCGCCACTAACATGATACCTTCACTAGATACGTTTATATTTGCACCAGCCTCACAGAATGGAAGCCATACTAGTCAGTATATCTACACACAAAAGAAATCTACTTTATTATCCCAGTATATCTGGAGAGTAATTGTCGATAACAATCTAAGCTGGAGTTCCCACGTAAACAGCAAGGTTGACTTGGCCCACAAGATGTGCTCCTGGATTCTGAGAACTTTCAGGTCTAGAGATGCATACACCATCATCCTTCTCTACTCTATTTCTGCCCGACCCCACCTTAAACAATGTTGGCCACTGTGGTCTCCCCACATGAAGCACCTCATTATGAAAGTGGGAGCACTCCAGAGGTCAATAACAAGAAAGATAGATGGCGTGACAGGCCCTGACTATTGGGGTCGACTAAAAAAATTCAATCTCTACTCTCTCCAACGCCGCTGGGAGCGCTGCATCATTTGTGTGATGTTAGAAAATATTCCTTCAATATTGCACAAATGATGTTGGCATCAGTTTTAAAATCCGCTCAAAACTTGGCCCCGTGCTATCTGCCCACTACGAAAATCGAACTCAGGACACCGCCACATCTACTTTACCTCAACTGGTCCAGCTCTCTTTAATATCATACCAAAATACGTCTAAACGGAAATGGATCCCATAAAATTAAAAAATTCACTGGACAAATTTCTTCAAAAAACCCTTAGATGACTCCACAACCCTGATACAAACAATATCTAAACAGTAACTATTCTATCGATCTCTTATGCCGACCCGCTAAGTTACGGTGACGTAAATAAACTAGCACTGGTTATCAAGCAGTAGTGAGGGACAAACACAGATAGAAAAATACACACATAGATATATATACATACATATATATGATAGGCTTCTTTCAGTTTCCGTCTGCTAAATCCACTCACAATGCTTTGGTCATCCCGGAGCTATTATAGAAGACACTTATTCAATGTGCCACGCAGTGGGATTGAACCGAGAACTTTTTATCACACATCCATGCCTGGTCATGGCATCTTTCTGGGTTGTTTAAATCATACAAGTCGTATAAATAACGGTGACATACGAGATTTTGTAGATCTTCCAGATCAAGAGGCCAAGATGTATCTGTAAAAAAAGACCTATCGCTTACCAAAAGTTCATACATTTTACGTAATTTTGGGTATAATTTGACGTAATCAAAAATGCTTTCTCCGATCTTCGCTGTGTTTTTTCCGTGATTTGATGGCAGAATGCATGTAACACCTGCACAAATTCATCCTAATCCGGTCTTAACGTTCACCAATTTATTATCAATTATAGGGCCTGTGGTGCAACTCTATTAATATTCGCTTCTCTAAAATTGACGATGGATTATTATTATTATTATTATTATTATTATTATTATTATTATTATTGTTATTGTTATTATTATTATTATTATTATTATTATTATTATTATTATTATTATTATATTATTATTATTATCCTCCTCCTCCTCCTCATCATCATCATCTTCCTTATTATTATTATTATTATATTATTATTATTATTATTATTATTATTATTATTATTATATTCCCTCTCACACTCAGTAGTACCAATGAGAACAATGAAATTGAAAACGAAAATACCAGGATAATCGTAGAAAATTTTATGGGGTTGTATTTCATTTTTTTTTTATATTCGATTTAATTCTATTCCATTTTAATTTTTAAAGCTACAGCATCAGAAATTATTACTCAGTAAATCAAACAAAAACTACATTGCATAAATAGAAATAATGAATAATACCAGAAAATAAATTATGGTCCTTAGATTGATATAACGATATAACAATATACAAACAAATAAAGAGTACAAAATAACAACAACAACAACAACAAAAACGACAAATAGGTATACTGCTAAAGCATGATGAGGTATTTCTTGAATTAAAACCTACGCAGATTGTGAGAAAATCGAATATTTATAGAACGTTTCTCTGTGGGCCATCTTAACTTATCTATTCTCGCAATCAGCCCAGAATATGCGCTATCGACTCTTCAGATATCACAGTTCTATAAGCGAAAATTTTTCATCACGTGTAATATTCCTAAATACACTCAGGATGATAAATTTTCCTGATGTCTTACCTGGACATGGACATAAATTGATTCACATCTCTGCTAAAATATTACTCTGTGTAGATTGGTTGAAATTGTAGCGGCACAAGCAGTCAGCGCCATATTGGATGAGGTCTCACGGCAGCCATTGCCATCTCCGAGATTGGAGCGAGACCTCACTTGCATCCATTTGCCATGCGCGAGCTCAAAACGAGGCTCGCGATGGCAAACTGTATATAAGGGCAAGACAGACACAGATTCAAGCCTCTTCTTTCCGCCTCTTAGCAGCAGCGCTTGCTGAGTGAACTCCATTGGCTGGGCTTGTCTGCATGTTGTGCCTCCAAAGGCAATGCACCTGTACTAACGGAGCTACTTCACAACGCACACAGCTAAATATGGTTGCTGAGAGCAGCACACTTCACCTGTCCTGTAGAGTAGATATAGCCGTCCTATATAGGTAATAGTGAAAATGTTTAATAAGAGCAGCTGGAGTGACAGCAAAACATACGGAAACCAAAGCACCAAAAAAACGTAAAAAAACAGAAAAAAGAACAAAAGTTATCTGACTGACAAGAGAAGGCTTTGCATGGTAGATTCCCAAAGATAGTTGCAGGAAATAGTAATGAGACATGGTTGTGGTTGCAGAAAGGAAGGCTGAAAAGAGAGACAGAAGCAGCATAAGATCAAGCATTAAGGACTAATCGGATAAAAGCCAAGATAGACAAAAACCAAGTAGAAAACCAGTGTAGGTTATGCAAGTCAAAAGAGGAAAGTGTAACTCATATTGTAAGTGAATATAGCATGCTGGCACAGAAAGAATACAAAAAAAGGACATGACAACGTAGGAAGCGTAGGCCGAAAGCGAGAATTTGACTATGCTAATAAGTGGTATGGACATGAACCTAGTTAAGGACTAGAAAGTAAGAAATATAAGATGATATGAGACTTTAACATTCAGACGGGCAGAGAAATAGACGCTAGAAAGCTTGATTTATTAGTAGTACATAAAGATAATAGGAAGTGCCAGAAAATTGACTTTAAAGTTCCAAATGATGAGAAAGTCAATATGAGAAGTATAGAAAAACAGCAAAGCACCAGAACCTAGCCATTGAATTACAGAGACTGTGGAAAGTGCGGGTAAAATGTATCCCAGTAGTTATTGGTGTGTTGGGAACTATCCCTCGGGATTTAAACAGATGGATAGAGGAAATAGGCATAAAACCTAGTTCAGTACAACTCCAGAAAACAGTGTTATTAAGGGACAGCCAGGATGCTTAGGAGGGTTCTTGGCATCTAAAGCTATTTTTGTAGCCTGATGTTCGGAATTTTTCTTTTCCAGCAGTCTAATCTGCTGAGCGTATTTGAAATATGAAATAATGATAGTTTCAAATTTCGACACGAGGTCAGCAGTCACGGCGCGGGGTCAAGTCGATTACATCGACCCCCCAGTGATCGACTGGTAGTTATTTGATCGACCGCGAAAGGATAAAAGGTAAAGTTGACCTCCACAGAATTTGAACTCAGAACGAAAAGACGGACTAAATGCCGCTAAGCATTTTGCCCGGTGTGTTAACGATTCTGCCAGCTCGAATAATAATAATAACCCTTTCTACAATAGGCACAAGGTCTGGAATCTGGGGGAAAGGATTAAGTCGATCACTTCGCATTTACTTAATCGACCTTGAAAGGATAAAGAGCAAAGTCGATCTGGACGGAATTTGAACTCAGAACATAGGGGACAGACTAAATACTCCTAAGCATTTCTTCCGACGTGCTAACGATTCTGCCAGCCCGCCGCCTTCGAATAATAATAATAATAATACTTTCTACTGGTTGCACAAGGTCTAAAATTTGGGGAAGGGATTAAATCGATTACAACGACCCCAATGTGCAACTGATACTTAATTTAATCGACCTCGAAAGAATGAACGGCAAAGTCGACCTCGCCGGAATTTGACGAGCTAAATACTGCTAAGCATTTCGCCCGGTGTGCTAGCGATTCTGCCAGGTCGTCGCTGTCTAATAATAATAATAATAATTATTATTATTATTATACTTATTGTTGTTTAGCACCAGAATATCTCTAGTTGAACATATGTATGATCAAAGTGTATGAGAAGCATGAGAACAATAATAATATTGTGGTTGCAGTATTTAAATCTTAAAAGAAGTTACTTTCAGTAATCAATAACTGTTCTCAATTTATTGCTAGGAAACACTATCTCTGCGCTTATTTCTGCTTTGTAATGATATTAATAAACCATCTATTGCTAAGCTTCTTATTATAACTATCTTTGTATATAATTCCGCATAAAAGATGTAGATAAGCAATTGAAGTTTACTTGGTAAGTTTAGCTGGTTTGTATAGCAAAACGCAAACCAGCGAATCTTAACACACAAATACAGCTCCATAGTAAAGAACTGATAACAGTTTTTCTCAAAGTAACTTGGGGTTAGTGATTAACTTGTTTTAAAGCTGGCAGCCATGGAATCCTTATTAACCATATAAAGGCTTGATCTGGTTGCCCGACATGAACCGGAGGATATTTGTAATTTTACGAACGAAAAATTATATTCAGATAATGCCTCGTTCGTACGCCGCGAATTAGAACACTGCTCTCTGGTTTTGCAAAGGAAAACGAAAAATATAATTCATTTTGATTATGTGACTGTTTAAAGACTGGATGGTTTGGTGCGCTTTTACTATGTGGGCGAACACGTGGTGAGTTTGTCCAATAAAGAAATAACATGGTGAGTTTGTCCGTGCCGAGAAAAGAAAAAGGAAAAAAGAGAAAATTTAAAGTGTTTTATGTTATGTTTAAAAAATATTGAAAACTAGAAGAACAATTGTAGATGATGTATATAATGGTTCAAATACTTGCAATGGTATGTAACATGATAATTAATTGCTATGTAAATACATGATAATAATGGACAGCAAAAAAGGATTAATGGTACTGCATGTGATGAGGGGCGCATGCAGCCATTCATAACCTCATTGTTATATAATCATCTCATTCATATTCGTTTTATGTATTGTCCCCTATGTGGTGTCCTGTCTGTCCTTGTTTGTCCCCCTCTATTTTGGGCCCTTGTGGCTAATAAAGAAACAGTCCGTCGCCTACCGATGTGAACGGTAGGCGACGTGAGTAGTTGGTGTCGAACACATGGTTCGAAATGAGTGTCAGCAATCGACGTGAATGGTTTATAAGAATAATCGATGCGACAGTCTGTGCCTGAAGTCTGTGCTGGAAGTCGATGCAGGACAGCTGGTAACAAGTTGCACAACTCCTCTTTTTAGTAGGGCACAAGTCAAAATTCTCTTAATGGCGCCAGTGACGTAGCTAAATGGGGGAGCGAGAGGAGCATGGGGGAGACACAGCTCCCCCACCATATTTCCCCCAAATTGGTGCCTTTTTAACAGTCTCTTTTTAAAAACTTTAGTTCATTTGTGCAATAAAAGTCGAATCTCTTCATTTTTTCTGCTAATCGCATGGCTTGAGGAAAAATTTCTGGAGTCATTACTTTATTTGACCAACTTCCGGGGTTTTTTAACTATCTGCTCAGTTTCCTACTATTTGTTGGTGGCCGCTGACATCTGAAGAAGCAAAACAAGCCCTGGCATTTTAACCTTTCGACACCAGACGATTCCGTACAGTTTCATCTTTTTCACGTCGCACCTATATCAGTAGTTGTATGTTACTGAAACGTAGTGAACGTTGAAACAATTACGCATCTTATAACCACTCTCTTTTTCTCTCTTTACTCTTTTACTTCTTTCAGTCATTTGACTACGGTCATGCTGGAGCACCGCCTTCAGTCGAGCAAATCGACCCCAGGACTTATTCTTTGTAAGCCTAGTACTTATTGTCTCGGTCTCTTTTGCCAAACCGATAAGTTACGGGGACGTAAACACACCAGTATCGGTTGTCAAGTGATGTTTGGGGGACAAACACACACACATTTCGCGTAATATAAAAGAAATGAGTTAAAAATTGTTTGATATGTGTAACAGCGCCGTTTTTCATGTGTTCTTTCCTCACCACCACCAACTTTGGAACCTTGCAAGGCTTCTGGTTAGCACCAGCATTGATATATTTTCAATGACTACAGCTGATTTTATATCCGATAAGATCACTATATTAATAGAATATTTTTCAGTGGCCAACCTGTAATAAACCCAAAATATGTGATATTAACTCTTGATATATTATATTTCTATCAGCGAAAATTCGCCATCACGTGTAATATTCGCAAATTCACTCGGATTGATGAGTTTTCTTGATGTCTTAATTGATTTTCCATTAACAAAGTTAGTTTTATTGTAGTTACTAATTGGAATATATTGTAAGTGGGTTTGGATAAAAATAGTTCCTCGTGCACAGTTGTCAGCTTCAGCACTAATTTGTTCAACTAATTTATTCGACAATCCTATCAATTTTCGCCCGCCAATCACTATGAGAATGTAAATTAACAGCGCCATATTCAAGCACCATACACAGAGTGTTGCTCAAATATATCCTTCAAATCCATGTTTTGTAATCATCATACGGCCCCGCCACTACATCACATGCCCGTATCGTTTACTCACTATTGCTGTTCTTGGTTTGATTTTGTCCATTCTACATGCGGTAAATATGTCGACAGCCTCTTCCCCCTTGAGCACTGTACCCAGGTTAACATTATGATGGTAGGTGAAACTATTTCATTTGTTTTGATCCATTTATATATATATATAAAGGGAAAGTTTACGAAAATAAACAAAAGACGAAGGCAGGTGGAGTACAAACAAACAAATGTATTAGTATAGTGCTCAGGAATAGAAAAAGTCTTTTACATTTCGAGCCTACGCTCTTCGACAGAAAGATACAAAGAAAAAAACAAGGAGAGAAATATATATATATATATATATATATATATATATATATATATGATATGAAATGATATATTGATAACATTTCTCCCCTGATGTTCCATTGTAGGAATCAAATGAATGAAATTCTGGTAAATTTCTCAGATTTATGCTCCAGACAAACTGGCTAAGCTGTCGGTTAGAAGGCCTATAGCATTCAATTACAACCCTTAACGTTTTGCATTTAAATCCTGCTGAGGTCAGCTTAGTCTTTCATAGAACCGAAGTCCCGAAAATAAGATGCCAGTCAAATACTGTGACCGATTAAATGTCTCGGTAAATGATCCTCAGAGTGATTGGAATTACAATAAATCTTTTGTTCAGCATCATTAAATACTTATCAATAGTTTGATTGAAAATATTTCCAACTCGGTTTCACAGTTAATTTATGAATGACAATGACACGGTTTCTGGATAAGTCACGACTCCTGACATTGTGTTATATTCTGAGTTGAGTCCTGTTTTGGCAACCAAGACGCTTTTCTATTTCTTTCATATTCTACAGATTTGACAAACGTCACCATTCGCACTATCAATGTATTGCTTTCTAGTTTTAGTTCATAGACTAGCTATTTTGACCCGGGCTTCGCTCGGATTTTGGTGTTGTTTTGTGCATGTTGTCTCCTTTTCCCTTTCTTCTTTGGTTCGTCTTCTTTGCCTGGTTCTTTCTATTGCTCTCTTCTTTTTCTTATTCTTATTTTTAAAAACTTTTTTCTTCGTCTTTATCTTCTTTTTCTTCTTTCTCTTCTTCCACTCTTTCTTTTCTCCTTTTCCCATATTCCTCACCATGGCAATCAAATGGTAGCCCCGAGCGACTTGCAACCCTCCTCACACCATTGCGTACCCCATTCCCCCCCACCCCGTGTAAATTTTGGCGCCAATCCGACCCTTAAACCGTTCCCATCCCAAAATGAGACAAATAACCAAAAAAAATCAAACAACTTTTTCGTATTTCAGCTTTATAGATATTGATAACAGACTATCATTCATACGAGAGCATACTTGTCGCTAGTTTCGTATCAGTGACTAACTTTTCCTGATCGTAATTACAATTTACTTTCTCACGCATAAATAGCTTTCGTTTTCTTACACATAAATAGATTCTGAGTTCAAATTCCGCCGAGGTCAACTTTGCCTTTCATCCTTTCGGGGTCGATAAATTAAGTACCAGTTACGCTCTGGGGTCGATATAATCGACTTAATACCTATGTCTGTCCTTGTTTGTCCCCTCTATGTTTAGCCCCTTGTGGGTAATAAAGAAATGGGTATTTCGTCTGCCACTACGTTTTGAGTTCAAATTCCGCCGAGGTCGACTTTGCCTGTCATCCTTTCGGGGTCGATTAAATAAGTACCAGTTGCGCACTGGGGTCGATATAATCGACTTAATCCGTGTGTCTGTCCTTGTTTGTCCTCTCTGTGTTTAGCCCCTTGTGGGTAATAAAGAAATAAGAAACGTTAGCACGCCGGGCGAAATACTTAGCGGTATTTCGTCTGTCTTTACGTTCTGAGTTCAAATTCTGCCGAGGCCGACTTTGCCTTCCATCCTTTCGGGGTCGATAAATTAAGTACCAATTGCGCACTGGGGTCGATATAATCGACTTAATCCGTTTGTCTGTCCTTGTTTGTCCTCTCTGTGTTTAGCCCCTTGTGGGTAATAAAGAAATAAGAAACGTTAGCACGCCGGGCGAAATGCTTAGCGGTATTTCGTCTGTCTTTATGTTCTGAGTTCAAATTCTGCCGAGGCCGACTTTGCCTTCCATCCTTTCAGGGTCTATAAATTAAGTACCAGCTTCGTACTGGAGTCGATCTAATCGACTGGCCCCACCCTCCCCAAAAATGTTAGGCCTTATGCCTAGAGTAGAAAAGAATGTTGCTATCATTGTTTGAACCCTAAACTATCTCAGCCACTGTTCAAACATGTTCAACGTATAGTCGGTCAGTTTTTCAGGTATAATGATAGATTTATCGTGGCTCAAAATTTACTTTTCTGATCACTTCGTGAAGTTTATCACAGATTTTTTTTTTCAATTATTGAAACTATTTCTAATGCCTATAAGCCAACGAGATAACCTCTGCATGATCGATTGACCTGCAAGTAATAGCACCCAAATTTCCTTGGAATCATACTCTGTTACGTTTAAAAAGAAAAGACACGTTACACATTGTAGTCCTAGATATACAAAAAGATGGTCATAACTAGAAGCCTTTTGATTACATGATTGCGTGATCAAAGCTGACTTAAGGCCAAATAAAAATAATAACAGCACCGCAGTGAACCCTTCAAAATTTCGTAATCTATTCGGTTTCTTAATCCGTTTTATTTCATAATCCGTTTGGTTTTGCGTCAGATTGTAGCATCAATAAATAAGTGAATGGATTATAAACTGAATGACGCATGCAAATATTCTCAGTTAATTGAAGATTTCCTCTTGGCTGGAGAAAGAAAGCAACCTGACGCTCAGATGTAACCGATCTCCATCGCTCACTGCTGCTGTCAAAGTCCATTCTTGCCTTTCAGCAGTGTGCGTGCACACACGTTATATAATCAGCGTTCAAAAGAAATTATTGTGCGCTCAAGAAATTGCTATACGCACAAGAGGTTAGTCGCCGGAAGTAAAGTAGTAATCGATAATTATATTCATTATAAATTCAGTTCACAAATGTCAGAGGAAAAATTTTGCCCAACATACAGTTTTGCACATATTGACTTCTTACAACATCGAAAAGTTTATTCTTCTCACTAAAGCTTGAACGCCACGTTTCTTATTTCGCATTCTATTAAAATATGGAATCTACTTCGAAACTTGAAAGAAAACTGTAAAAATGTGATAAGTAAAGTCTCTTGTTTGGCTTATTTAATGTTCATGTTTTCTCAAGAACATTAAATATGGAAAGGGCAACAATCGAAAGTTGCTCACAGAATTTATCATTCGCATTTTGAGGACAGCAGCTTTATAATTGATGGAAATTAAGTGATGACGAAGAAGTCCAAATTATTAGAGCGGTGGCTATCCTTTTAGATCGAGGATGATGGTCCTTGTTTTTGTTTTGTTTTGTTTTGTTTTTCTTTGTTTTGGTTTTGCTATTTTTTTATTTTTAGTTATTGACAGATTCTGAAGTGACTGTTGAGTCCAGTTCTTGTTCAGAAGTTCCTTCCACAAGTGGGATAAAGAAATATCCTTCCACAAGTGGGACAGGTTCCTTCCTGGTTGTTTTTGTCTGTCTTTTATGCACCTCCTCTTTTCTGCTTGCTCGGCAGTCCTTCTGGTCTCAAAATCTATTAATCCTTCTTTGATGATGGATCCTCAATCTTCTCGATTCTGAGTATTTCTCTCTCAGTTCTCGGTATCAATATTACATTTCTTTTAAGGCGGCGAGCTGGCAGAAACGTTAGCACGTCGGGCGAAATGCTTAGCGCTATTTCGTTTGCCGTTACGTTCTGAGTTCAAATTCCGTCGCGGTCGAATTTGCCTTTCATCCTTTCGGGGTCGATTAAATATGTACTAGTTACGCACTGGAGTCGATGCAATCTACTTAATCCCTTTGTCTATCCTTGTTTGTCCCCTCTATGTTTAGTCCCCTGTGGGCAATAAAGAAATAAATATTACATTTCTTGAAGTTGGGCTTCAGAACATCTTAAATTTTTTCTTTTGCCCTCCTCTTCTTCATTGTCCTTCATCAGTCAGGAGCACAGAAGCAGATGTCCGAATTATCAGGGTACCAAGCAATCAGCTGAACAGTCGATATTTCGAATCATAATCTCGACGTTGTACTGTGTTCAGCTGCAAATATACTTACTGCACAAGAAGCCAATTTGTCTGGTCGTAAAGAATATTAGAAAGGTAATTTGCTTCACCATTGTAAGCCATAATAGATCGTAATAAAAAAGAAAGTCACCTACAGTGGACTAGAATGATATAAAGCAAGTGCAAAGAGAAGTTTGTATTTTATCTATTTAACGTTACAATACCAGACATCGAGGATCTTTTCGGTTTGAACGGCAGTTTTTTCTAGCGGTGTCATATGAAATTGTCACCCATAATTATGACCCTAGTATCGATTTATTGCATTTCAATCTGTTTTAGGGTTAGGGTTAGGGGTGAGGGAGAAGGGTATATTTTTTCTTCACAAATGTAAATAAACCCAATCTGTTTCTTAAACGAAGGACATATTCTCATACGGCACAGAATGTTGTTTACGTCAATGGACGTCACTGATTGGTTGAAATTGCAGAAATTGAAGAAAAAACAGCAACAAATATCTTACAAACTATAGAATATTCTCAATAGAGCCAAGAGAAAAAGATGTTTTATAAACACATTCTACCAGAATACGAAGTTTAAAAGTGTTTAGTTACGTGGAAATTATTTTTAAAAACTGCCGTTCAAACCGAAAAGATCCGACATCGAAATTGAGTGGTTCGGCAGTGCTTACCTTAAATCAGAAATAATTAACAATTAAGAAAAGTCACCTGGAGTACAGTTGTGACATACCTGAAATAAAGACATGTTTAGTCTTTATCATTTATCATAATATTTCTAGAATAATATGATCGTTCAATGGAGGAAGCAGAAGAAATAATAAATTAGTTTCTGTTTTTTTTTTATTATTTTAATTGAACGTTTTTTATCGAATGACACTTGTTATGCTACGTGGAGGACATCGTTTTGTTTGTTGCGTTACGCATGATCAGATTGAAAGATAGGTGAAAATATATGAAATGCTACAAAGTGCCTTTACCTATTATGTCTAGGTATGTTGTGTAGTTATCTTATATAGATAAACCTTGCATGAGAAGTAGTGAAAGCAACGTTAAATAGAAAAACAAACAAAAGTTGAACAGCGTGGTTGATATGGTTTCAGATAATTGAATTAAACAGTCTAAATTAAGTTTTTTTCTGGCAGCATCAGAAATATTCGTCTTAATAACAGCACAACCAACAACATCGACAATAACAACAATAACAACAACAAATACGGGAAAGAGAATCTGTCAAAAGTAACAGAATATATATGCAGCTTCAGAACTAATTATCTATCGTTATCTCTCCATCCATCTAATTAATCTTATTACACATACACACTCACACACATACATACATACACACATACATACACACTCACACACATACATACATACACACATACATACACACTCACACACATACATACATACATACATACATAATACATACATACATACATACATAATACATACATACATACATGAACACAACCACATTCTGTTTGTGTGGGTGTAAGAACATTTATAAATATAAATATATATATGTATGTGTGTGTGTGTATTATGCATGCGTGTGTTTTGTGTGCGTGTGTATGGTTGTGTTTGTGTGTGTATGTGTAATAGGAAAAGTACCCGGCGTTGCCCAAGTACTGCAACATTTTTCTTTTTAGTAAATTTTATGTCGCACTTTTTGTATTTAGTTATATTTGCATTATTCCCGCAGAGATCGACTTTGCCTTTCTTCAGGGTTGATAAAATAGCTGTCATGTATTGGGGTCGATTTAACCGACTATACCCCACCACCACCACCACCACCAAAATTTCGGGCGAAATATTGCTTAGCATTTCGTCCAGCGCGCTAATGATTCTGCCATCTCGCTGCTTTACTCTTTTCTATTATTTGTTTCAGTCATTTGACTGTGGCCATGCTGGAGCACCGCCTTTAGTCGAGCAAATCGATCCCGGGACTTATTCTTTGTAAGCCTAGTACTTATTCAATCGATCTCTCTTGACGAACTGCTAAGTGACGGGGACGTAAATACACCAGCATCGGTTGTCAAGCGATGTTGGGGGGACAAACACAGACACACAAACATATACACACACATACATACATACATACATACATACATACATACATACATACATACATACATACATACATATACATACATACATACATACATACACATACATACATACATACTACATACATACATAATACATACATACATACATGAACACAACCACATTCTGTTTGTGTGGGTGTAAGAACATTTATAAATATAAATATATATATGTATGTGTGTGTGTGTATTATGCATGCGTGTGTTTTGTGTGCGTGTGTATGGTTGTGTTTGTGTGTGTATGTGTAATAGGAAAAGTACCCGGCGTTGCCCAAGTACTGCAACATTTTTCTTTTTAGTAAATTTTATGTCGCACTTTTTGTATTTAGTTATATTTGCATTATTCCCGCAGAGATCGACTTTGCCTTTCTTCAGGGTTGATAAAATAGCTGTCATGTATTGGGGTCGATTTAACCGACTATACCCCACCACCACCACCACCAAAATTTCGGGCGAAATATTGCTTAGCATTTCGTCCAGCGCGCTAATGATTCTGCCATCTCGCTGCTTTACTCTTTTCTATTATTTGTTTCAGTCATTTGACTGTGGCCATGCTGGAGCACCGCCTTTAGTCGAGCAAATCGATCCCGGGACTTATTCTTTGTAAGCCTAGTACTTATTCAATCGATCTCTCTTGACGAACTGCTAAGTGACGGGGACGTAAATACACCAGCATCGGTTGTCAAGCGATGTTGGGGGGACAAACACAGACACACAAACATATACACACACATACATACATACATACATACATACATACATACATACATACATACATACATACATACATACATACATACATACATATACATATATACGATGGGCTTCTTTCAGTTTCCGTCAACCAAATCCACTCACAAGGCTTTGGTCGGCCTGAGGCTATAGTAGAAGACACTTGCCCAAGGTGCCACACAGTGGTACTGAACCCGGAACCATGTGGTTCGTAAGCAAGCTATTTACCACACACCCACTCCAACGCTGTTTATAAATAATTTCAGTTTTAAGATTTAAGAAAAGGCAATCTTTTTGTTTTGGTTTATATATTTTCTGGTAATTCTAAATTAATAAGCGACACATAAAACTGAAACAATACGAGCAAAACAGTCTTTTATTTGACTGCAACTATGGTGTAGAAAACAGGTCTTGTTCTGAAGTTTAGTGTTTTCCTGAAAAGATATTTGTATGGCCCAGCATGCAACTCAGATGTGATCAGGATAGAAACACAGACTTGGCAATTCAACTCCAGCAATCTTGAAGAATTGCTCCCGAAACTAGTTGACGATCATAGAAGACACTCTCAAAGAAATCTGATGATACTTGAACTGGGATTGCAGATTCCTAGAATGCATAGAGTGAAAATATCTCTCTTGGTGCAACCAGCCTTTGTGGTTTGTAAAAAATTCTGTAGCAAAATAATACTCGCTCTTATATTTACAGATTGCAAGGAGGGACAGAAGTAAGTTGAAAATGATTGCGACTTTTTGGGGTAGCTCACAGCAACGTTAATGTGAACAGCAATGTGAACTGTCTTGTACCCTCTGATTGGACCTGCACCTGTTGAATGATGTTGGCTTGCAAATTCTTACATATCCTTAAGAACTAGTATGCTAAACCAGCAAACAACGATAGAAAACATACACCTTTACAGCGTAAACAACATATTTTCCGATATCGACGGAAGATCAGACATTTCTGAAGAAATTAGATACGTAGAAGGTATAAACAGAACCAGGATAGAAAAAAATGCTAAAAATAAAATGCATCATCTATATTTAAGAGACATAGTTTGATGCTGCATCAGATTTAATCTCCCAAATTGCTTGTCGTTACACAAAAACACCACCAAAAACCTAGATGTCGTCCTTGAAAAATTACCTCCAAACACGCGAATGTTCTAGAATTATTACAAGTTGAATGAATTGTTAAACAGTTCTTATTTTGCAGCTCATTGTACAATAATCACATCACTGTGCACTGTCGTTCATCATGA
Organism: Octopus sinensis; assembly: GCF_006345805.1. Taxonomy (NCBI): domain Eukaryota; kingdom Metazoa; phylum Mollusca; class Cephalopoda; order Octopoda; family Octopodidae; genus Octopus; species Octopus sinensis. Next base: position 9,663,635 of record NC_043008.1, read on the forward strand.
CAGAAACTTGATCGTGTATAGTAAGCTATTTCTGAGGCATAGTAGTAAAACACCCTTGGATAGTACTAAAACAATATCCTAAAAGAATCACTGTCTATTCCATTCATCCCGGTCAAGAAGAACATGTGCATAGAGAAATAGTTGCATCATCAATAACCTCACTAGCTCCATATCCTGTGGGCCACAAAGGTATAATATCATATTGTTATTTGTGCAATCCAAAATGACCGCTTTTATATTTTGTAACAATATTACTAGTCCATTGAATGGTTTAACGAAGATTATAATTTTAATTAAAATTGTTGAGTATAGCAATATTATTTACAAAACATTGAAATATTAAAATGATATAATGTTTTTAACAACCTACTCTTGTTTTAATTTTCTAATCACTCTTTCCTCATTTATAATTCCAGTTAGTATGATAAACACCTCATCTTTCCATTCACTTTCATTTTACTAATCGTGCTACAATTATTTTTCTTTCAGCCTTCTCTGATCTTACATCTCATTAGCGTGGCACGTCTCAAAGCTGCACACTGCTAATTACTACATGAAAATACTTGTGAAATTAAATCAGTAAGATATTTGACACAACGATTTAAATTGTAAAAAGTCATGACTATTGTATAAGATAAAATAAAAAATTTACATCCATATTCTAATAATAATTGAATATCGAATACTGAATACTCAGCAACATTTAAGCAGTTTTGATTCTTTAGGTTACATTTTCTTGATCATCTTGCCGACTGCAGCAAAAAGGTATCATTAAAAAACATTCTTTCCTAAAAAATTTAAGCAATTACTTCGTAAACTGAAATATATCAAAAGCTGTATAATAGTTCAACAGAAAATCTTTTCCTTTCAATTTCTCCATTTATAATTCATTACTAAAAAAAACATTGATCAAATGATTTAGATTTTGCAGAGATCTCCAATAAATTTATATTTTACATTGAGACAAAAAGTGTGAGTTCATCCATTTTCAGTATTTTAAGCAGTAAATGTTTTTTCTCTTACCGAAATGAACAGAATAACAGAGACAAACAGCGTCTCATACATTATCGTAATATAGTTTATATGAATAATAGATTATAAGAAAGGCAGGAGTGACAAACATCTTTACTTGTCCATTTGAGGAAAGCGTATAAACTGTAAGTATCGCATTTATCACTGAGAAACAACGATCGCCTCCATTCGAAAACACATATAGACTCTTCACAACCTGATGTACCATCCATGACACATGATTTTTACTTCATTAAATATGTAACGATTTTATCTGTACAACAGGTGATATTTCAAAAAAAAGATTTAAGAATTTGTTTATTTTTCAGTTGCGTTGGTTCAAAAGACAAATATTTCTTGTACAGTGCAATCCCCAAAATATCTGCCTCTCCTAGTATAAAGCAATCAAATTCAATACTACATTATTCTATGAAATAGTTAATATACATTTAGGATGCTTAGGTCCAGACATTTTTGTTTTAAATCATTATTTGCTGATCCGATTTGTTTTTAAATTTTTGTGTATACAGAATCATTTCCCCGTTCAACAATGAAACAAGAAACGTATCATCAAATGCATTCTAACCGTAGCCATCTTATCCTTTAAAGGCAAAAATTAATCATAGACAATATTAATTTATGTCACCCTTTTAAAAAAGAAACAGTCTTACTCTAGCAATTTTCAAACACATTAATTGGTGGTCCTAATCAATGTTCACCTTTTGCTCATGAAGGATTATTCAAATTGTTTATCATAAATTGTATTGATATTAATCTTTATTGTTGAAAGATAGACATAAAATGTTACAAAGAGAACTCGCGTTAGTAGGTGAGCATTGCAGAAACACGTTAACGTAATTCACGATGGAAAACTCAGGCATCACATAGTGCCTGATAAGGTTTGCCCTTTCAATATGACATGCGTGTGCCAACAAAGCGTGGGGCATAAGTGGTGGTAGGTTCGTTAGGAAGGCCAGAGAAGACGTTTGTCAAGGCAAACCATGGATTCGAACTCATGTGGAAAAAAGAGAGGGCAAGACGCCCGAAGATTGCCCGGGAGATTGCCTGGGAGGAATTGATACAAAAGGAACAAAAGACAACAAGAAACTAAATAAAAAGAAACACACAGAAGAGAACGTATTCAGAAACTTTGAAGAGCTTTTTGTTCCTCCGGGAATCCGAATAGAAATTATTACATTAACAGCTTGGCAGTCCTAATATAATTTACACGTTAAATTCGCGATTAAATTTCAATATTTCAATTAATTATTTAACAGTTAATATTGATATTGGAATTAATTATGGATTTGTTGAATAAATTAATATCAATTTAAAATTTTCAAGCACTCTATTCTGCTGTACAAATACTGCACTAAAATGTTCTGTTATAATGCATGGCAGTATTTTTTACATTACTATGCATTCGCTGCTTTGTATTGTTCTACTTCTCATTTCTGTTCGAAACCACCAAAATCCATTGCTTTATACAACTTTCTATTTTTAGTAAAACTGACATAAATTAATACCACTTTTCTTATTCATCTTTCTATTCCTTCAGCAACACACAGCAGATATGAAACGATCCTAGAATCAGCATAATCTGGCTGATGTTGGATTAAACTTATAATTTGTAGAATGTAGCGTTGCAAATATTTATCCAACTTCTGTGTTACCAGAAGTACAAACAGACGTGGGAAAACGCTATTTTTCAGGATAAAATAACGACGTGGCTATGAATAAAAGTGAATTTTGATATTGAATTGTGCCATTAAAAGTTTTAGTTGTAAAAGAATCTTGTAAACTATATTTTAATAAAATATATTAAATTTGGAACTTATAAGAATTTCCTAAACAGTGTAGACTTTTATAATTGTTTTCTTTCAGTAAAAGTTAAATACTCCAAACTAATTAATAGGCAACTCTACATTCAACCATTTTTGCTCTTGGATTCCTTTGATTCTTACTTAACACTCTTGTTCGATCACTGTATATCAAAAATGTCCGATCACAGTATAGTAAAATGTCCGTTTACTGTATATGTCCGTTCACTGTATATGTCCGTTCACTGTATATGTCCGTTCACTGTATAAGTCCGTTCACTGTATATGTCCGTTCACTGTATATTAAATGTCCATTCATTGTATATGTCCGTTCACTGTATATCAAAAATGTTCGTTCTCTGTATATTAAAAAATATCCGTTCACTGTATATGTCCGTTCACCGTATATTAAAAAATATCCGTTCACTGTATATGTCTGTTCACCGTATATTAAAAATATCCTACCATATTTTCATAATTTAGTATTATAAAGAATTATATATAAAATTTTAATATTTTGTGTATAGAAGAAGTATAATCATTTTATTGTCCATAAAGTTTGACAATAAAATCTTATGGGAGTCCTCAAGGGCCATATGGACCCCCGGCCGAGAACCACTGATTAACATAATCAACTGATCTGCTAGAAATAGCTGCCAAAAGTTTACATCAAATCACTATCTACTATCATAAAAATAGCAGATATGTCTATCAAGGAAAATGCAGTCCTAGATAGTCGAAGCCTTATAAAGACAGAGAAAGATTATAACGAGAATGCTTTTGATCGTTGGCCTGCTCTATGAGAGCTGTCGTGGGGCTAAACAAAGCCTATCGCTATTATAATGCTTTACACTGTACTACACAAGACTCAAAAGCCAGTGAGGGAGCTTTTGTGTTGGTTTTGGAACCTCTAGAAATAGCAGCCACATCTTTTTTCAAGCCATAGCCTGCTGACTGTCGCAAAAGAACATGGAGAAATGTAGAGAATTTCTTACTGTAGCATCATTTCTTTGTATCTTTGTATCTCAGTTATCAAACACACACATACAGCTATATACATATGTGCGTGTGTGAGTGTGTGTGTGTGTATTGGTATGTTTATATGACTCTAGGACAATTCATCGTTGGCCATTTCATCATTAGGTCAATTCGTCATCTGGTCAATTTGTCTTCAACATCGAAGTCGTAATGTTATGGAGTTATATCATTGTTATTCGGATGTCAGTTTGAATTCCTTGTTAAAAATTGCACGCATAACAAAAGGAAATTATTTCTTACTCGAGGGAATTGAATAGATGTTAAATCGCTGCATCAAATGGTTCTCAAAGTGTTTTGAATTGGTATTGTTCCATATAGACAGCAAACATGAATATGTAATGTGAAAGTAAAACTAGAAGTTTCGAAACCGATGTCCAAAACAATTCTGTTGTTCATTTATTATGAAAGATACTTTCGCATTTGTCAGGCAAATGACTTCTACAGAAGTTTTCTTTACCAAACAGCAATATCAGGAATGTTATACACTTTGGCGAAAGTTTTGATGGAAGTTATTCTACAGCATACCTTTCGTTGAAACATATTTACACAGCAACAAAAATATTTTCTACGCTTATTGAAGTTAGCATTTCCAATTGTAAATTGTTTCAGCGGCAGAAGGTAATACAAATCACCCAGTTTCGAATATGAAAACAGAATCAATTTCATTTTGTGGGTCCCCTCGATTAATTATAATCTAGGCCATCTTTCGATCAAGGGGGAATGTTGGCCTGCTGGCTTAACGAGCGGGGTAGCGTGATCGGAGGCTAAAACGATGCAAAGGGTATTGTGACCAGCGATGTGAAACAACATCTGATAGCCTGGTCGGTCATGTGGTTATGTGATATTTATATATACATATCCAGGCGCAGGCGTGGCTGTGTGTAGGAAGCTTGCTTCTCAGCCATACGGTTTTGGGTCCAGTCTGGCTACGTAGCACCCAGGGCAAGTGTCTTCTACTATAGCTTTGGGCAGAACAGATACTTCTAAGTGGATCTCGTAGTCGGAAACTGAAAGAAGCCCGTCGTACACACATAAACACACACGCCCATAACACGAAAGATTCTTTGAAAGCTGTTATAGTCAGAGTAATATCCAAGATGAACCAGGGCCACTTCATTCGAGCATGTAGATGATTTAGATCTCATATAGAAGCAGTTGTTGAAGCTGAAGATAGCTTTATTGAATAACATCATAGAAAAGAAGGTTTATTTTTTATCCTCACTGCATTTTTTGATAAAGTTAGTGTTATAATATATGTTTTTTCATAAACACAATCTGTCCTCAAATATCTTACGCAGCCTGTATCTCTCTCTCTCTCTCTCTCTCTCTCTCTCTCTATATATATATATATATATATATATATATATATATATATATATATATATATAATATATATATATAAAATAGAAATATGTTACAAGAAGAAAATAGAACTACACGTAGAAATGTAAGGGGAAAGTAAGAATTTCGGATTTGTTCTTTGTGGATAGTGGTTCTTCGACGGCGTGATATTCCTGTTTGTCCAATATAGTGGTTACCACATCCTTAGCATGCCATGGCATAGATTAGATTTTCCGAGGCACAGGTGAAATTTGATTTGATCTTAAATATTTCCCCTTGTTTGAAGTGGAATTCTGAACCCTCCAAAAGGTGTGGGCATGTTCCACAGTTAGGACGACCACATTTTTTTTACTTTTGGCTCTGTTGTTAGTGGATATAGTTTTGCGCTGGTTAATATTCTTTTCGGTGACTTCGGTTGCATTTTGCTTTTTATAATTTTGTATGAGATGAAAGTCAACTTCGAAGGAATTTTATGGAACTTATTAAATACTGAAATACCTTCATGACTTGGCACATGCATAAAAACATACATAAATGCACATATAGCCATAATGTGTATTGATATACGTGAGCTTTGGAAATAAGCGTTATAAAGTTCCTTTTTGTCGATCTTTTTGTAGCAGCATCAAATATTCGTTAGAAATAATTTCTAATGCTATCATATGTAATAAATGTGTATACATATATGTTTGTGTGAGTGTGAGTTTATAAACTTATATACATAGATATCACACATACACACATTTGTAAGACTGGTTATGAACTAAAAGCAGCTTTCAAGTAAACCGGTGTCATAAGAACGGAATAAATATTATTTTATTTAAGTGGTTCGTAAGAAACGGCCAAATATTTCGCACCTTTGAGCTTTTCATATGAATGATAATTTGTAACGGATTGTTGAATAATATAGAAGTGTCAAGAGTATATTCTAGAAAAACACTGAGTTTTTCAAAGGCGATTTTTTTTCTTCTATAATTTCAAAGTGAATTAGAATTATTAAAAATTTATTAGGGCGATAAACAAATACCAGACAACAGAAAACAGATCATAAAAACCTGAAAAAAGAGAAAAAAATTAAAGAGAGTGGTAATATAGAATTGGAGATGAGGACAGGTGATATAAATATCAAAGACGCAGAAAGGTATTTGCTTGTATTTGAATATAGTTTAGAGGAGGAGAGAGGACAGAGAATTTTATTTTTTATGAGAGAATGTTTTGAGTGAAGAGGAAGGTGAGAGGGAGAGAGCAGAGACAAAAAAGAGTGTAAACATGTAAGGCTTTGTTCTTCTCGACAAAAGTCTCTTACATTGAAACAATAAATTAACAAGGAGACAATAAGTGATAAAAAATGTTATATTGTTATAACGAAAATACATCTTTAGTAAAGTCAAAATATTTGGAAAAAGAAAAAAACGAATGCAAAGTAATTTTATAATTATGAGTTCATGTACAAAAATGTAAATGCAAGCATACGCATACACCCGCATAATAAACATTAAACATAGACATTCACTTACAGGTCGTATGAGAATGTCTGCATATAAACATTTGCATAAATATGTCTATTTTTTCACTCATTTTGTTCTCTGTAAATAATAATAATAATAATAATAGTAATAATAATAACAATAACAATAAAATTTTGGACATTAACCCTGGAGTATACATTATTAAACTCATTCTTGGGTCCAGGCAATCGGACAGATGATAATCCAGAGATTGTTTGTTATATCATACACTTGCTTGAAAATGCGCGAAAATCCGTCGTGTTTCTTCGATTATACCCAAGTAGAATGGAGTGAGAAAGTTCTTTATTTCATTTACAGTTGTTTCATTGAAGATCCTTTTGTTGAGCTTTGCCATATTATACAATAATATATACAACCATAGATACATGAAGTGTCATGAGCGCAAAATCGAAATTTTATTTTTTCAAATAACTTTTATACATGATGTTGACGAATCAATCTTCCATTTTGTGTCTATGAGATATGTGTCATGCAGTATTGCATAATAGAACAATGCACATGAAATTGATCTGAGATGAAAGAATTGTAAATCAAGGAAATAAAAGGAATTGCTCGCTCCATTATATATATATAGTTGAAATTTACAGAAAAACAAAAGACGAAGACAGGTGTATAAACAACAAGCATGTGTATTAGTTTAATGCTTGGGAAGGTGAGACAGTCTTTTACGTTTCGAACCTACGCTCTTCATCAGAAAGGAACACGAAAAAATAAACACAGATCGATGCTAGATGTGTCGAAACAATTGTTGTGATTAATGATAAATTCTCGTATATTCGTATTTCATTTGCCATATGCATAGCGATCACTTTCCCAGTGATCGTGCTATACCAGTAAGCTACCAGGTGTAAACCATTCGTTTTATTATCCATTATGCACACATTATACGTTGCTATTACGTCAAACTGTCGTATGTCCAAATTTGGCCAAATGCGTTTTTTTTCTTTTCAATATTTATTTTTGCTTGCAACAGCCGGTTCTTTTGGTCAAACTATTGTATCTCCAGCTGCTTCAGATGACAAAATATCAAAGATTGTCAAAGTGAAGCACAACGATTTTGCTATGGAATGGTGAAACTATTTTTTCGTTTTCTGAAAAAGCAACGTTTCGGACTTAAAATACTTTTGCATAACAACAACGATATATATATATATATATATATATATATATATATATATATATATCTGTAAAAGTAATATGTGATAATTATTCGGTAGCCATAATAAAACTCCGAGTTTCGGAGGCCGAGATGGAAATCCACGCCGCCATCTCTTCAGTTATCTGGCCAATTGTCACATATTACTTTTACAGATAAATTCCTCTAATTACATAATATCGAGGCCTCTTTCATTCTTTTGTTGTGTTACCATTTTTATCAATATATATGTATTGAAAAAACTGGAGTCAACAACTGGAGTCAGTCGCTACAATTGTTACTCGTAATGCAGGGAAACGGTTGAACAAGCGAGTACTTGCACGCCTAGAGAACGACATTCCGTAGAAACAATTGTAGTGATTGAAAATAAATGTCCAACCGCACTCCTTCTTGTTAACTCCAAACACTTGTTTATATATTTGCCTTTTGGTTTTTTTACTAACTAGCCACCTATATTATTATTATTATTATTATTATTATTATTAATAATAATAATAATAATAATAATAATAATAATAATAATAATAATAATAATAATAATATCTCCATTATTTATAATTATACACTACTACCTTTTGAATTTTGGCGCTAGCCTCTCAACAGTTTTAACAAGCTTGTACGAGGCGACTTACCGTTTAGCCCCAGGCAGCGAGACCCATTGAGGAGGACTAAAAGAATTATCTCAGAGTTCGAAATCACGTGATATGGGTATATTTGCAATTTCATTTGCGATTGTCCCTCGCTTTGGTATCTTGGCTATTTTTCTCGCTCCCCCGATTTCGTCAGCTTGTTAACTTTCAGTGTTTGTGGCTAATTGAGTGGCATTTGACTCCTATTTCTAGCGAAATTGGTGCTATCTACTACCCTTGTTTATTATTTGCCTTTTTTTGCTAGCTGGCCACAATGTTATCATTACTTAATAATAATAATATCTTCGATAGAGTGGTTGTATACTGTCACCCAATAAAATCTTCATTATTTATAAATGTGTGTGTAAATAGATATAGAAAGACAGCTAGCTAGATAGATAGATAGATAGATAGATAGATAGATAGATAGATAGACAGACAGACAGACAGACAGACAGATAGATAGATAGATAGATAGATAGATAGATAGGTAGCTAGCTAGTCAGCTGGATGGATGGTTAGATAGACAGACAGACAGATAGAGAGATAGATAGATAGATAGATAGATAGATAGATAGATAGATAGATAGATAGATAGATAGATAGATAGATAGATAGACAGACAGACAGACAGATAGATAGATAGATAGATAGATAGATAGATAGATAGATAGATAGATAGATAGATAGATAGATAGGTAGCTAGCTAGTCAGCTGGATGGATGGATGGTTAGATAGACAGACAGACAGATAGATAGATAGATAGATAGATAGATATGTTTCTTTATTAGCCACACAGGGCTGCACACAGATAGAACAAATTACAAGGTAGAGCTTTTCTTTTGAAGGTTTAAAAAAAAAAAAAAAAAGGAAGGGGAGTTTCGATCAAAAGGGATCGTAAAAGGAGAGAAAGAGGACAAAAAAAAAGGGGGGTTAAAAAAAAAGGGGGAGAGGAAAAAATGATCAATAGGGATCGTTATCACAGAAATGTCAATATGAAGTGTAAAGGGGAGGACAGGTGAGGTTTACCCGTGGAAAGAAAAGCCTACGGAAAAGACCACGGTAGCCTCGGTCAATGAAGTCACATTTTATATTTCTTTTTTTTTTTTTTTTTTTTGCAAATAAGCAACTCTCTGTTTTCGATTTCTGGGTTCATAGGACTATGCTCAAGGTGGCTTCGTCATTCATACGTGCCATTCTTGCTACATTCACCCATCTTTTTTTAAAACATTCGCTAGACAAAACTTGCCTCTCTACTCTCACTTTCCTTTTCAAGTGGTACTTGAAGAAGTTGATGAGAGATTGACCAGAGAGGAAAGTGTTTGTCTCCAATCCTTTCAGACGCGTCCACCAGATACATTCTTTCGCCATAGCCACAAGGATGATGAAAATAGCTCTTCCTTCCCGTTTGAAGGAAGGAGGCGTGACAATATTGACGATAGACTCAGCTGATAAACCGACTCGTCCCACACGTGACAGCAGTTGTTCGACATAAGCCCACAGGTCGGAAATTGTTGGACACTGAACGAGTGCGTGCAGAACGGTTTCGTCGCTCTGACCGCATCTCGGGCAGGTCGGCCCCGTAGATAGATAGATAGATAGATAGATAGATAGATAGATAGATAGATAGATAGATAGATAGATAGATAGATAGATATACATATATACAATCACGTAGGACTGCACATTCAAATATACATGTGCATACATACACACACACGTGATACATATATGTGTGTGTGTGCGTATGTCTGTGGGTGGGCGTGCGTATGTGTGTGGGTGCGTGCGCGCTTTTGTGTATGTGTGTATGTGTGTTACTGGCAAGCAGGTAAAAAGGAAAATAATTCAGGATAAGCGAAAATAAACTTCATTAAACCGCATAAAACATGCATGGTAGTGTTGCAAAATGTAGCAGACCACGTAAAATGGTGCAGTGAGGGGGAAAAATTGTAATTAAAAATGTTTGCATACTCTAAATTGCGAAAGAAACTAAAAATACACAAGGAAGCGAAGAAAGTAACAGAAAGCTCTGTAGATTTGCGGAACAGCTCGCTATATTTGCCTGAAGAATAGAAATTAGACGGTGAAATACTTACAAAGAGTGGCCGCCAGTTGAAAGCCTACTGTTGGCCGTAGAAGGAAAGAATCTCCGGAAAGTTAGGAGTAATTTGTCTTGTTGTTTTTGGTAATCAAAACCCCGTCGGTTACGACGACGAGG
>NC_043008.1:9679376-9694376 GCF_006345805.1 Octopus sinensis
TTATAATAGAATGTAGCCTCGTAGAACACTTCACATCTAACATTCAGAACAATAGTATATTTTAGTAGTATTTATGCTCCGTTTCGTAATTTACTTTCCTCTTCAAAATCTCGCATTCATCTGTTAACAGTATTTATCATTAGCAGACGGCGAGCTGGCAGAATCGTTAGCACGCCGGGCGAAATGCTAACATTCTGAGTTCGTTGCGTTCTGAGTTCAAATTCCGCCGGGGTCGATTTTGCCTGTCATCCTTTCCGGGTCGATAAGTTAAGTACCAGTTATGCACTGGGGTCGATATAATCGACTTAATCCGTTTGTCTGTCCTTGTTAGTCCTCTCTGTGTTTAGCCCCTTGTGGGTAGTAAAGAAATAGGTATTTCGTCTGCTGTTACGTTCTGAGATCCAATTCCGCCGATGTCGGCTTTGCCTTTCATCCTTACGGAGTCGATTAAATAAGTACCAGTTACGCACTGGGGTCGATATAATCGACTTAATCCGTTTGTCTGTCCTTGTTTGTCCTCTCTATGCTTAACCCCTTGTGGGTAGTAAAGAAATAGGTATTTCGTCTGTCTTTACGTTCTGAGTTCAAATTCCGCCGACGTCGACTTTGCCTTTCATACTTTCGGTTTCGGGGTCGATAATTTAAGGACCAGTTGCGTACCGGGGTCGATCTAATAGACTAGCGGCCCTCCCCCAAAATTTCGGGCCTTGTGCCTAGAATATAAAAGTATTTATCACTGTTTAAAATTCCATTGAACTAAATCTTATATAAACATAGTCATTAGTAATTAATTTGCACTTGTTAATTTTGTTTTCGTTTTGCTTTTCTCTCTTTGTTCGAAATAAGCCGCTATCTTCATTCTCTACTCTCCCCATCTTCTCTATTTACTTTTAATTGCTATGGAATGGTGCTGCTATTGTTATGTCACTGAATTCTTGATAATTTACACCTCTTTGAACTTGCTGTAGTTGAAATCGTGACATCAATAATGGCTGGAGAAGCGAATATGGATTCAGCAGAGCAATTTAATAAAATGCGCGTTAATTATGTAGTTCTGGTAATGTTTGCAGTCAGTTAAATGTTTAATGGTGGACAGATTGCTGTACCAGGGACAGAATGCAAACCATTTAGAAATATACGAGTGGTCCTTATGGACGGATACTTATTTACACATGCACACACACAATATGTGAATGTGTATATGTCTGTGTGGGAGTGTGTGTGCGTGTATGTGCGTACATATGTGTGTGTGTATGTTTGTGTGTGTTAAACAGAATATGTTAGCTATGCTGCTATTACTGCAATATTCCAGTGACGGTGAAGGCGAGTGTCTTAGTGGTTACAGTATTCGGCTCCCGATCGTAAAATCGTGAGTTCAATTCCCAGCGCCGCGTTGTGTCCTTGAGCAAAGCACTTTACTTCACGTCGCTCCAGCTGGCAAAAGTGAGTTGTACCTGCAATTCAAAGGGCCAGCCTTGTGGCGTTCTGTGTCATACTGTATCTCCCTGAGAACTACGTTAAGGGTACGTGTGTCTGTGGGGTACTCAGCCACTTGCACATTCATTTCACGAGCAGGCTGTTCTGTTGATCCGGACAACTGGAACCCTCGTCATCGTAACTGACGGAGAGCCACTTCGAGTGCCGTGTCTTATTCAAATGGAATTCATTGGACCTTTCTATGCGTGTTCGTCATCAACTTTAAACATTTAGGAAACCAACAAAGGAAGAAACTTCAGGATTTTTTTTCTTAACGAGGTCACCTGCACACAATTATATATACTTCTATCTAGTTTCCAACTACTAAAGAGATTGACAAGGCACTTGTCCAAGGTACTGTGCTTTGGGACTGAACCCAGAACCATGTGATTACAAAGCGAGCTTCAAAATACCACTCAGTGAGATAGAACCTCCGACCTCTTGATTGTGAGGCCTCCCGCTTACCGTACGGCAATCCTGTATCTGCTTCAGACATGACAACACATCAATAACATTGTTAACTCAAAATTGCTTGCACAAAACATTATTCTAAATAGATATTTCATCGTTATCTGAGACAGTATTTAATATATAACAGTGTCATTGTGTGTTTAAGTCGTTATTGCCAAGCGTTAGTTTCTAACAGTTAGGATAAATACTATATTCATACGTCCAATATATTAGACATATTTATTTTCTCCTGGAATAAGTGACAGCGATATTTGATTAGCCTCAGATCGGTGTGGGCGAAAAATAGGATGTGTGACGATGCCAGTCACCACGGGAATCTTTCTTTTTCTTTTTTTACTTGTTTCAGTCATTAGAGCGCCACCATACAGGGGCATCGCCTTGGAGGATGTTTAATCCAATGAATCGACACCAGTACTTTTAGTATTATTATTATACATTATTATTATTATTATTATTATATTATTATTATTATTATTATTATTATTATCATCATCATCATCATCATCATTATTATTATTATTATTATTATTATCATCAACATCATCATCATCATCATCATCATCATCATCATCATCATTATTTTTTTTCTTCCTTTTTTTTCTTCTTTCAAATTTGCTTCCATTTCTTGCCGAGTGTCTTCCCGACTCCTAGGGCAAAGAAACTCATAGTATACATTGGTAGGCCATTAAACTAAACTCACTAGTTCGTTAATTTTTTAAAAAATATTATTATTATTATTATTATTATTATTATTATTATTATTATTATTATTATTATTATCATATATTACCCTGCTACATATTCTATCAGTCTTTTGCAGAACCGCTAAGTTGCGGAGCCATAAACATCCCAACACCGGTTGTGAAGCTGTGGTTTTTGGAAGCACACTGATAAAAAGACACACACACTTACACACACACACACGCACACACACACATACACCATACACTCACACACACCACACATAAATATATATACATATATATACATAAAAATATATAGCAAGCAGTCTTATCGATAAAGGTACGAAACTGAGTATTAGTATTTTTGGTCGATAACTGATGAAGAATTAGAGTCTATCTCTGTCTGTCCTACTTGTACATTTTGTAGTATTTGATATATTTGCATATATATATATATATATAAGTGATTTTAATGATTCTAACAATTTATATTAATGTTTTTTAATAACTATTTGTATTCTTATTTTAAATGTATTGAATTTCATACTGTATATATGTATGTTATTATGGTTCTAGTTTTGTTAATTAAATAAGACAATATTCTAATACCCTAAAGCTGATAAACCAAGTAATGTGCTTCTCCATTTTCTTATTTGTAATATAAATTAATGGTAAAACATTTCTTTACCTTCACCCACTTAATACAATAAGAGAGTTCATTGCATTGCAATTAAAGACACTTTTGTATTAATAATTTGGGTATTATACCAACAGTATATTGGATAAGCATTATCCCTTAGTGGGTTGGATCCACAACCCCTAACTTATTCGGTATATATATATATATATATATTTATTCTTTTACTCTTTTACTTGTTTCAGTCATTTGACTGCGGCCATGCTGGAGCACCGCTTTTAGTCGAGCAAATCGACCCCAGGACTTAGTCTTTGTAAGTGTAGTACTTATTCTATCGGTCTCTTCTGCCGAACCGCTAAAGTTACAGGGACGTAAAAACACCAGCATCGGTTGTCAAGCGATGTTTGGGGGACAAACACACACATACAAACATACACACACACACAACCACACACACACACACAAATATATATATATATATACGACGCGCATCTTTCAGTTTCTGTCTACTGAATTCACTCACAAGGCTTTGGCCAGCCCGAGGCTCTTGTAGAAGACACTTGCCCAAGGTGCCACGCAGTGGGAATGAACCCGGAACCATGTGGTTGGTAAGCAAGCTACTTACCATGCAGCAACTCCTGCGCCTATACGTACCACACACCCACACCTATATAATAAATAAACAAATAAATAATTAAGATTCCGTTGAATTTAGTACCTAAGTTGAGGCACCAAGTCAGACCGGTATTATCTGCACAGCTCGAAACAAGTTGAATAAAAAGCAAATAAGTAACAAGGATTTGAAGGTAGTAGTGAACGGCCGTAATGCACTAATACCTAAATACCCTTATTATTTATTTGCTTTATATATATATATATATATATATATATATTATATATATATATATATATATTGTTATATTTCGGGAATGGTCATTTTGCCAGTTTAGCCAATAAAAAACACACGGCACTATATATTTGGTGTTATTTTGCATCAGTGTTATTTATTTTTTTACATTAATCTTAATCTTATTTCGGCCAGAGTTCTTTCGTCACATCCTGTGATCGCATCAGTTGGTCCTTGTTTTCTTCTTCTTATTTTTATTGGCTAAACTGGCAAAATGACCATTCCGAAATATAACGATATCTGTTTCAACACACGACTTCACATAAAAAATCTTGCACAACAAATATTTAAACGTACTATATATATATATATATATATATATATATATATATATATTATATATATATATATATATTATATACGTAAATATATTTAGGGTAGCGAATATTTTTAGAAATTTCACTACCAGTAGCCTAGCATATATACATACTATGATACTGGTAATATGTTGTCGATATATATATATATATATATATAAAAGAAATAATTGAGATTCTGTTGAAGCACCAAATCAGTGCGGTATTATCTGTACAATTCAAAGTAAGATGAATAAAATCAAAATAAGCAACAGGATATCAAGAAGTGATGCAGTACGACCGTTTCAAGCGGCTCCATTTAATTGAACAATCCAATTATTACTTCAATTTAAATGCATGATTTATCCTCAGCTACATAAATAAATAAATAGAATTCTTAATCAGTCGGACACATTAATATAATTTTACTCAAATGCTCTATTTGAGGAAGAAGACGGAAAGAGTCCATGTTGCCGCTAATGTAGCTAAGAATTATGCAGCTGAGGATAGCCCTATATTTAAATTGATGTAATGATTGCAATGTTCAATTAAATGGAGCCGCTTAAAACGGTCCTACTGCATCACCTCTTGATATCCTGCTGCTCATTTTAAGATATATATATATATATATATATATATATATATATACGACGGGCTTCTTTCAGTTTCTTCTAGCAAATTTACTCACAAAGCTTTGGTCAACAGAAGCTATAGTAGAAGACACTTTCCTAAGGTACCACGCAATGGGACTGAAACCAACACCATGTAGTTGGGAAGCAATCTTCTTAACACACAACCACGTTTGAATATTAACTAATTGAATCAACTTAGAATTTCCAACCAAATATCAGAAAATGTTTGCCAAATTCTCGATTCCTGTGATCTTACAATCAGATTTACCCCCTCATTATTACGTTTTAGATGATTAATAAGGTAAAAAAAAGTCTAAACAATAGTATAATTATATATAAGAATGCAGAAAAAAAAAGGAAAATATAAACTGAATATACAGACGTAGACGTTACCTTAACAATTAAAAGACATTGATATTTCGAATCTTCTGGTGACTAACTCATCATTAGTAGTAAATTGTTTTGATTCACTAACCGGAAATTTATTTCTGAAATGAAAATCGAACGAAACTATCAGAATAAGAGATAACACACACACATGCGCATGCATATGTATGTATGTAGTATGTATGTATGTATGTATGTGTATGTAGTATGTATGTATGTATGTATGTATTTATGTATGTAGTTAATCCAAACATGAAAGCACAAAAAAACACAGCAAAGCGAGGACGTGGAACAAATATAGTTATATGGACGCTCAGGAAGGAAGGAAAGAAGGAGGGAAACGTTTCGAGCGGAGCTCTTCGTCGGAAAACATAGGAGAAGAAAGATCCAGAGAAGGGAAGACAGAGGAAAAAAATCGCCAACGTACACACGCATATAATATATATATATATGTATATATATATATATATATATCTATATATATATATATTATATATATGTATGTATATATATTATATGTATATATATATATATGTATATATATATATATGTATATATATATGTATGTATGTATGTATGTATGTATGTATGTATGTATGTATGTATATATATATATACAAACACAATAACAGAAAGAGTATAAGAGAGGAGAGAGAGAAAGAGATACAGACATTGATAGATAATGTGTATATATTCCAGGCTTACATATGCGTGTGTATGTATGTGTGTGTGTTAGTCTGTTCGTGTGAATATGTATCAGTGTGTCAGGTGATGAAGTGGCGCAGTCGTTAGCACGCCGGTTAAAATGTTTTGCTGCATTTCGTCCGTCTTGACACTTTAAGTTCAAATTACGCCGAGTTAGAGTTTTGCCTTTCATCCCTTCAGGGTCCATAAAATAAGTACCAGTTGAGCACTGATATTGATGTAAGCGACTTACCCACTTTTCCGAAACGGCTGACCTTGTACCAAAATTTGAAACATACATATTACCGTAATGCACCCTCGTGCATTGACTACGTTGATGAACCCCTGAAATGGCCACAGGCGACTGTAAATATGGTTTATTTTGCTTGGACATCGGCTTTCTTAAAATGTTTCCCTTTATCTTAAAAAGTAACATTTAATCGTAAAAAATTCTTAATCGATGAACTTTTATCTATACCTTACGTATTTATATGTTTCGTATATATACATATTTTTATATTTTTATATATTTATTATTCTAAGTTTTATATTGTAAATTTTTTTTAGACGCTGAAGTATAAAATTTTTTTATATTTGCGATAGACTGTACTGACATTTTTTTATGTTTGTCTAAATGAAATATTGTTACATCTTCTGTGATTTTCTGCATCTGTATTCTATGTATAAGAAAAAACATTATCTTTCTTTATGTGTGATTAAATCTTCGAGATGTGATATGTTAGGTGGATGACCTTAAATTTGTTGTTTGTTCTACTACCAAAGTTTGTTATATATATATATATATATATATATTGGTAAAAACGGTAAGATAACAAAAGAAAGAAAGAGACCTCAATATTATGAAAATAGAGGAAATTTATCTATAAAATAATATGTTACATTACTCAATAGTCAAGATAAAACTCTGAGTTTCAGATGCCGAAGAGATGGTGTTGTGGATTTCCACTTCGGCATATGAAACTCAGAGTTTTATCTTGACTATTGAGTAATGTAACATATTATTTTATATATATATATATATATATATATATATATATCTGTAAATGTAATATGTGACAATTATTTGGTAGACATGATAAAACTCCGAGTTTCGGATGCCGAGGTGGAAATCCACGCTGCCATCTCTTCAGTACCGAATAATTGTCGCATATTACATTTACAGAATAAACTCCTCTATTTACATAATATCGAGGTCTTTTCTTTCTTTTGTCATGTTACCGTTTTTATCAATATGTATATATATATATATATATATATATATATATATATATATATATTATTCTTTAAATACTTTTTTTTTGCACAAAATGGGTTTCTTTTCTAAATGGAATCTAAATTCTCTTGGTTTTTTGCTTTATTATAACAGACCAACCCTAGCTTAGAGTGTGTGATGCACCAATCCTTTGAGTTGTAATGCTAGTGTGTGTGTGCGTCTCTTTGTGTATGTGTGTTTATATGTCTGTGGGTCCGTGTGCCTGTGAATCTGTGTGTCTCTTGTGTGTGCGGGATTTTATCTTAACGCAGTAGAGATTGAAGCAAAGTTCCTAAAAGTTTTGATTTGCATTCAAACATTTTAGAAAGATCGAGTGAAAACTCTGATTTCGAGAAAGTCAACGATATCATCTTAATTTAGAATCTAGCTAATCCTAATCCTAATCAGCTTCAGAAGTCTTATCATAAAGAGACGATGACACTGGTGACTATATCCTAGTTAAGGTGGGAAAAGTTGTAAATAACCAAACATGAAATGATGCTTCAAATGTTTGTGCTGTTACTACAGAAATGGTAAAATGTGAAGAAAAATCTAACGTAATGGATATGAATTATTTGTAAGAAAATCAAGGATTCGAGAGACGTATTTGAAGACTTGCAGGAAGATAGGTTGTATTTAAGAGATTTTGTGTAAAATATAGAACTAAAAAGGGATTGCATTTGTGCGCGCGCGCGTGTGTGTGTGTGTGTGTGTGTGTGAAAAACACTGGGTCGACATTGGGGTTAATTTATAATTTATAATTATATTTATCTCTAGAAAAAGGCGCAGGAGTGGCTGTGTGGTAAGTAGCTTGCCTACCAACCACATGGTTCCGGGTTCAGTCCCACTGCGTGGCACCTTGGGCAAGTGTCTTCTACTATAGCCTCGGGCTGACCAAAGCCTTGTGAGTGGATTTGGTAGACGGAAACTGAAAGAAGCCTGTCGTATATATGTATATATGTGTGTGTGTGTGTGTATGTTTGTGTGTCTGTTTGTCCCCCTAGCATTGCTTGACAACCGATGCTGGTGTGTTTATGTCCCCGTCACTTAGCGGTTCGGCAAAAGAGACCGATAGAATAAGTACTGGGCTTACAAAAGAATAAGTCCCGGGGTCGAGTTGCTCGACTAAAAGGCGGTGCTCCAGCATGGCGGCGGTCAAAATGACTGAAACAAGGAAAAAGAAAAAAAGAAAAAGAAAGAATATATATAAACGGCAAAATGTGTGTGTGTGTGTGTGTGTGTGTGTGTGTGTGTGTGTGTGTGTTCCAGGGAGTGTTTATTGTTTCCTTATTAGGCACGAGATAGTCGTTACAAACAGTGACACCATTTTGTTGCCCAGTCAAGGCCTCAATCAAACATGTCCAACGGTGTGTCAACGAGAAAGAATCCTGCAACTTCTAAACTTCTCCTTTAATCATGTTTCAATGACTTGACTGCAGTACTTCATCCAAAGTCGTTCACCGTATTCAAGGAATTATTCACACACATTATAAGAACTGCATAAAGGTTGATAAGAGGTAAAGGTACGAATATGAAGCGAAGAGGAAATTTCTGAAAGAGTTCTTACAGTCTGTATTTCAATTTGTATTGATAATTAATTAGGTTTTAGTTGGGAAACGTGAAGTAGCCGCATAGAATCGACAAAAGGATGACATTTGTAACGGAACAAAAGCGTAAAGTCTCTCATGAACGCAGCCATGTGTGATGAAAGGAGCAATGAACAGTGTTGCTGGTTGTCGTAAATTCAATTACCAGCCTAGAAAAATGTATACGTTTCGTTGACTGCCTGCACTGTTGGAATTTCTCTTAACAACAAAGAGGCTTTTGAAAAGTAAATAAGTTACAAGTTGTAAAACGTATCGGTCAACACAGCAGGTTTAACCCCTTAACGTATAAACTGACCACATCCGGCCCAAATATTCAAACCAACCATATTTGGCCTCTCATATTTACCTTACAATATCATATCATCAACATCTCGAAACTACGACATAATGTAGGATGGATGGATCTTTTCTTTTTGAAGGCCAGATTTCAACACAATTTCTAGTTAACTAAACACTTTTAAACTTCGTATACTGGTAGAATGTGTTTATAAAACATCATTTTTTCTTGGCTTTATTGAGAAAATTTTATATCTTATAACATATTTCCACTTTAAAATCGAGCATTTTCGCAATTTTAACCAATCGATTACCTCCATTTAGGTAAACAACATAAGAGAAAAAAAAATGTTTTATTTTGACACATTCTACCAGTATACGAAGATTTAAAGTATTTAGTTAACTAGAAATTGTGTTGAAATCTGGCCTTCAAAAGGAAAAGATCCGGATGGATTAATTCAAAAGAATGTGATTGAATAAGCATTACATTTGACAGAGTAATCTTAATTCTAAGGAGTTAGAATACAAACTACAAAGAAGCTTTTGCTAATTAACAAACAACAAACCTTCAGGTGAAATAATTTATCAAATTTGTATAATCAGCGATCACTGGACAATGTGAAAAAGGTAATCACTTTTGTGCTTTACCTGTTTCAGTCATTAGACTTCAGCCATGCTGGGGCACCTTGAAGAAATTTTAGTCGAAGGGGTCAACTCATGTTCTTCTTTTTTTTTATCGTTGTCTCTTGCCGAACCACTAAGTGATGGGAACGTAAACATACCAACAACGGTTTTCAAGCGGAAGTGGGTAACAAACACACATACACATACATACATACATACATACATACATACATACATACATACATACATACATACATACATATATATATATATACATATATATTATATATATATATATATATATAACTTAGCGATTCGGCAAAAGTAAACGATATATTAATATATTCTTTTACTTGCTTCAGTCATTTGACTGCGGCCATGCTGGAGCACTGCCTTTAGTCGAAGAAATCGACCCCAGGACTTATTCTTTGTAGGCCTAGTACTTATTCTATTGGTGTCTTTTGACGAACCACTAAGTTACGGGGGATGTAAACACACGAGCACCGATTGTCAAGCGATGGCGGGAAAAAACACAGAAACACAAATACATGTGTGTGTGTGTGTTTATACATACATACATACACACATACATACACACATACATACACATACATATACACATACATACATACATACACACACATACACACATACACACTTACACACATACGTACATACATACATACGTTCATACATGCATACATACATACATACATACATACATACATACATACATACATACATACATACATACATACATACATACACACACATACACACATACACACTTACACACATACGTACATACATACATTCATACATACATGCATACATACATACATACATACATACATACATACATACATACATACATACATTCATACATACATACATACATACATACATACATACATACATACATACATTCATTCATACATACATACATACATACATACATACACACACACACATACACACATACATACATACATACATACATATGACCGACGGGCTTTTTTCAGTTTCGCTCTACCAAATCCACTCGCAAGGCTTTGGTTTTCTTGAGGCTATAGTATAAATCACTTGACCAAGGTGCCACGCAATTTTCTACCACACAGTCTCACCCACGCCTAATAATAGACATGTTTAACGGCAAATTCCCCCTTAGAAATTTTTTCTCGACATTAGGTGATAAGAATTGTTCTCCGGCATTTAAACATAATTGATAGCTGAGTGCTTAATTAATGCGTTGATTAACCATTGATTAAATGTATTCATTAAAATACACAAACTGGAATTTAACATGTTTTACGCTAACCTCAAAATATTGGTTGCAAATTTTAACACAATACCGGTAAAGTGTAGTGAGGAGTTAAGTCGAATACATTGACCCCAGTGTCGATCCCAGTGTTCAACTGGTACTTATTTTATTGCCCCCGAAAGGTGTCAAAGGCAATGTCGACTCTCTACGCCTCTATTCCACTGTTTTCATTAAAAATATATTTCTTTATTGCCCACAAGGGGCTAAACATAGAGGGGACAAACAAAGACAGACAAAGGGATTAAGTCAACTACATCGACCCCAGTGCGCAACTGGTACTTTATTTATCGACCCCGAAAGGATGAAAGGCAAAGTCGACCTCGGCGGTGTTTGAACCCAGAACGTAACGACAGATGAAATACTGCTGAGCATTTCGCCCGGCGTGCTAACGTTTCTGCCATTCATTAAAAATAATCTATTTAGCGTACATTGATAGGTTTCAAATTGGTTTCAAATTGGTTTCAAATTTTGGCACAAGGCCGGCAATCTTGGGAGGAGGGGTAAATCGGTTGCATCGACCCCAGTGCTAAACTGGTACATATTTTATCGACCTCGGAAGGTTGAAAGGCAAAGTTGACCACAAAGGAATTTGAACTCAGACAGACGAAATGCCGCCAAGCATTTTGCCCGGCGTGCTAACGGGTTTTCCAACTCGCCGCCTTCACTCAACTCAAAAATATCAGAAATATTCAATGTAAGGAAAGAATAGAAGGAAAAGAAGCGGATGTTTACGAGGAATAAATAATAAATAGCCTTGTGAGTTGTTTTAGTAGACGGAAACTGAAAGAAGCCCATCAGATATATGTATATATATGTATATGTATGTGTGTGTATATATGTTTCTGTGTCTGTGTTTGTCCCCCCAACATCACTTGACAACCGATGTTGGTGTGTTTACTTCCCTGTAACTTAGCAGTTCGGCAAAAAGAAATCGATAGTATAAGTACTAGGCTTACAAAGAATAAGTCCTGGGGTGGATTTGCTCGATTAAAGGTGGTGCTCCAGCATGGCTGCAGTCAAATGACTGAAACAAGTAAGAGAGTAAAAGAGTAAATAATCACTTTTCTGTGGGTTTTTTCTGTCTACTAATAATATCCTCAAACCGAAGTTAATGCTTGGGATCATCCAACAGTTTAGCCATTGGAATGATACATTAAGTCTTATGGATTCTGTCGGTTCAGTAAATTTCTAAGACAAATCATCTTAAAATGTAGCAGAAATTAAAGATATTAGTAACAGAAAGTATCAAAACACTGAAACGGAATGTTCCAGTCGTCAAATATTTCTTAGTGGAAGTTTAAAGTTTACTCGAAGACCTATTTGGAATCGATTTTGGCAAATAGTCAATGTTTTCTGTCTCTTCCAATCTGTTCAAACAACTATTAAACTTGTTGGTAACTATAATAAATAAGATACTTTGTTTTTGGCTGACTTGCAAAGTTATATACGTATGTTTATGTGTGGGTTGGCATGTATGATTATGCGTGTGTGTGTGTGTGTGTGTGTGGTGTGTGTGTATGTGTGTGTATCGTATAGTATAACTGAGCACTTGTTAGTATACACATATTATCTATCTATTTTGAAAAGGAGATATACATGTATACAAACAAGCAAGCAAGCACGCAAACACACATATACATACACACATACACAGACACACACACACACACGCGCGCGCGCGCGCGCACACACACACACACACGCACGCACACACGTACACACACGCACATACACATATACACACACACATACACATACTAGAGAGAACGAAAGGAAGTTGCACCAAACATAATACAAAAGTGGGCAGAAGGAATATTTACAAGTTATTCAAATTGCGTATGTTGTTAAGTAATTCTTCGTCTATAGAAACGCTTCTTCATGTTCTTCATTGCACGCAAATAATGCGTTTCAAACAGAGGCAGCATGCTGTCAGTGAATTCTTCTCAAAGGAGGCGTGCAGACTGGCTGACAACCACAGAAAGTTACTGGTTGTTTACGGAGATAAAAGGAAAGTGTTTTTAAAAGCTAAACGTAAAATAGTAGCTAAAACGTTTAGGACCATTACATATGCAAATGTCATACACAGCATTGAGTGCAGCAATGGATTTTAACATCTTAACTAATCAATAAGGATCTCAATGTAGAAAATCAGGCCTGGGGTTATATAAAAACGAACGGACTAAAATGACAGATTTCTCAAACAAATTACTTCCGCGATGATCTCCACTTCCACACCTGCCTACAATATTAAGTAACACCTTATATATGAATTGGTGAACAAAGTTAATTTATAATTTATAATTATATTTATCTCTCTATATATAAACGGCAAAATGTCTGTCTCTGTGCGTGCGTGTCCTATATACAAATCCACAATTTTTCAGTTAGAGGGCTTGCACTTTCCGCACTTTCTATGGTCATTCAAAACCGTCCAAGGGTGGTCGTGCACATCTTTACATTTCCCCAGTCACCCCGCAAAGCCATTAAAAAATCAATAGAAGTGACCTTTTTGTGAATTTTCTATCCAAAACCCAATCAAAATGCCCGAAACTTGATTCGCCAATTGAATGCCAGCTAGCTGTATGCGATTGGTCGGAGATTTGGAGAGTACTCGCGTGTATGTGCGCACGCACGCAGCTGTATATGCATGCACTAGCACTATGACACGGCGTTGTCGGGTTATATTGCTAGTAATTTATAAATGTTGTAACTTCTTTAAAGTGTCTGTTAATTTTGCCAAAATAAACGCAAGTGTACGTGTGTCTGTGAGTGCGCGAGCGTGTGTGTGTATCTCTGTGTGTGCAAAGATGTTTGTATATTCTTTGGTGAAAAGAAAAGGGCACAGAGAGAAGGGAAGATTTCTGCAAACAAACACTACACCGAACGAAATCGGACAGTCTATTAAAAATAAAAATTTTATATCTATATATTATTCGTAAATCAATTCCGGATAAACGATTGTCCTAAATCATGTTTTATATATCAATTAGATACCCCAGTATGGCCGCAATACAACGACTGAAACAAGTAAAAGATTGAAGATAAAATATATATAGCTTTATATATATGTAAATGTATATGTAAATGTATGTATGTATGTATGTATGTGTGTGTGTGTATGTATGTATGTATGTATGTATGTATGTATGTATGTATGTATGTATGTACATATGTATGTGTGTATGTGTATTTGTCAAATTCCCATACAGTCCTCTTTTCACATTTTGTTTTGGTAATTTTATAATTTTACAATATTGCAAGTACTTTCATGTTTTGTAAATCTTCAGGTAAATGTTTAGGTAGGAGCTGAATTAACAAACAGCTAATGTGTCTCACGTTTGGCAACTGTAACGAAATGATTGAAGTTTTCCTTTAAACTCCTTTCGATAGGTTCCAGCAGGCAGAAGCTTATAAACGCCATTTTAACCAATCGGTGTTCGGCTGAGGCGTCACAGATTGATGGACTTCATATGCACAGTTGACATTAACATTATAACCAATCGATGACATCAGCATCTTTTCTCTTATACTCCTTTTAATTTCACTTGAATCGTAAAGTTTGTAAAATAGAAATATTAGAACATTTTCCAGTCGCATGTTTCTAAGTGATTGCTTAATAGTATTTGACGGACTTTACGGTTTCCAGCGGCGAGCTGACAGAATCGTTAGCATGCCGGACAAATGCTTAACGGCATTTCGTCCGTCTTTATGTTCTGAGTCCAAAAA